>NC_136854.1:18933183-19225683 GCF_951799975.1 Gobius niger | reverse complement strand
GTTTCCCGATGCGCCGGTGGACAGAGAGGATATTACCAGTTAAACCCACTGGAGTGTGATACTAACCGGCTCAGATTGATTTCTCCTCTCTCTGAGCAAACGTCCGCCGCTCCCCAGAGTCCCTATAGAGGCCGGCACACGCAGCCAATTTGACAGGTTTAGTTCAGCGCGCTGCTCTTTTGTTCTATTTTAAAAAATCATCAGATGAGATCTTTTTTTTTTTAGGCCAGCTACGACTGACTAACTTTTTTTTCCTTTTTTTTCTGCAATATCTAAGGGTTTTTCCACATCTCACAACATGAAGAGAGTGTTGCGAGCCAGTCATTTCATCTTTTTTTTTTTTTTTTTTCTTGGCAGACCTCGGGCGAAGCAAAGAAAGTATAGTTCTGGAGCAGACGGAACTTGATTTATTGGTCTTGTCACGACTTTAATTATTTTTGATAAAAGCTTTGAGTAAATAGTGAATGCTGGGTTTAATTTTAAACATGCCATGAGAGACTTTTTCAGTGGGACAGTTTCTAAATTCTTTTTTAGTCTAATCAATGTGTGAACAAATCATGGCAGCCGTCTTGACTGGCTGAGCTTGACTGATGTCTTGTTTTTTTTTGTGTTTTCTCTACAAAGCCTATAAGTCTTCAAATGTCTCCACTTTGTAATCAATATTTTAAATCCAATGCGATTGAACACTCACAGTCTGCATTTCCCAACAGCCTCCACAAAATGAAATTGAAAAGCTATTACTCCATTTAAATGTGTGTTAGGGCCAGGGCCTTTTCAGCAGACAGAGGAGGCAGACAAGTACAAACAGAAGGGGATGACACGACTGAGCACATTGACCTGTCGCCTGGTTCAAATCCAATGGGTCACTTATGTAGGTCACACACGGTCAGCAAAATAACTCTAACCTTGATGACGATATTGTTTTGATGCATTTTTTTTTGTCTCACAGAGAGGAAAAAGCAGTTTGCAAACGGCAAAAAGTGCTGCAGGTGAATAGGGAAAAAAATTACATTTACAGATATCAATTTGAAACTTTTGCTGTAGATTACTGGCATGAATGTGAGGAAAAAAATACATTGCAGGCTTTCTGTCATTTTATGTTTTCATAAATAAACAAGGTGTTTTATGCCAAAAAATTCCCCAAATTTCCTTTTTTTTTTCAGGGACAACATTTAATTGATAAATGAGATACCAAGACTTTTTCAGAGGGGATTTTGGATATCTTGTTTAGTTTTAAAATAAGCTGTTGGAAAAGTGGAAAGTGGAAAATTGAATTTTCGCCTTATTTTTTGACATTCAAAACTCAATAAATCAGGATAGGAATAACATATTAAAAATGTTCTCTTCAAAATATTGTTCAGTCCAAAGCTGGAAACTTTGAAGTCTTTGGGTGTTACTGACGTGGAGATAGTGTCGCCACAATGAGAGGAAAATGCGTTTTGAGAAAATGGCCCTTGAAATTGCGTTGTCCCATATAAATCTATGGGGAAACATTAATTCAGTGCAATATTTAAACACGTTATTGTGAAGATTAGGTATATTTTTTGTTTCCAGGTGAAAGTTTATATGTTCAGAGACCAATTTGGCCCAAAACCTGAAAAAAAAAATGTTTTGCCTGTAGTGTTTCCCCTTAAATAAGAAAAGGCAAGAAGTATATACAAAAAAAATAAGTTAAATAAGGAGGGATTCGAGTTATTCACATATTCTTGTTCCAGGACCCATTCTGAACACCAGATCAAAGTTTTATAGATTTTGGCACCTGATCACAATGAAGAAATTCACTTGTTCCATCAGCTCTCAAGACACACTAAGGGGGTGCAAAGCAGACAGGAAATGTGCAAACAAGTAATAGTATACTAGAGTATCTTAGATACAATGAATAGAAAACTTATATCGAAATATCAAGGATATTAAAAGTCAACAGTGCAAAGTTTACCCTCATAGTTGAGGTTTTTATGAGCAAAACCTCAAAACTTTGAACCTAAATATCTCAGAATCGTATAATTCTAGGGGGAATGTATGTAAAAGTATACTGAAGAAGATTTGAAAGAAGAGAAAAACTTGTTTCATAAACTTGTGTCTACAAATTAGAGGCATACATAACAGAAACAGATTCAAGTGACTTCATTTGTGTCCTACCAAAACTGATTCATGCTGACGAGAACTCAAGATCTGATATTGCACTGTCCTCCATCATTCATTTTCTTTGTATGGATTTGTGACTAAACATTTTCCTTCCACTGTTCATTTGACCCTAGAGCACTCGCGCTGTCGTTCCTCTCCACAAATTGCCCATTCTAGTGTACGGCTAGTTTGTCTACCGTCTGCTTTGCCTCATTGTTAATTTAATTGTATCCCAAATATGTGAGCATTTGCACTCTTGGCCTCAGTCTCGCCCATGTCGCGGGCAAATTTGATCCAAGTTTGGAACAGAGCAGGTCCCAGAGGATGTATAGTAAAGATGCCGTGCCAGGATCCTCGCTGCCCTGCCTCGCCCGCCCATCTGCTCCATAAAGTGCAGCCACGAAAGGCCAGAGAGAGAGTGAGTGAGTGCCACCACACCTCGCAGCTGAGCCTCCACAAAACTATGGGCCATTTTCTCAACACGCTCCATGCCGAGGCAACAGCAGAGTTCAAAGTATAACCGGAAGTGTCCCTGTAGAAAAATCGGACTTTTACATATAGCCTATCCTAGACGATTTCGGAACACAGGAACCTTTTCCTGTTCCACAGATTTTTTCAGTACCAGTCTCCTTATGCGTGATTTCAGGTGAGACTACCCGCTGTAAAAGGGTCCGTTTCAGTCCAGGCTCTGGGCAAATGCTTTCCAGTCAGTCCAAAAACACTTTGGTAATGACACTGATTGTGACGCAGGTGACACAAGGTGGGCCATCTGCCTCTAAAAATCCACACATGCCAAGTGGGACTAACACAGTGGTCTAAGCTCACATGTCCAGCTTCATGGGGACCAAGAAGAGCAGTTGTATATCAAAGCTATGTTCACCGCATCAAGAGAGAAGACAAAAAGCTCAGGTTTGCAAGAAGATAAAGGACCACATTGGCCAGAAAGGGTCAAATGGAAAACGAAAGCCTCTTGGAGTCACTGCACTCCGGAAACATCCTGCCACTTTGTCCTGAGTATGTTGAGGGTTTTTAATTACCTCAGGAAACACGATGCCCCCAAGACAGTAGCATGCAGTGTTCAAGACACTAGCATGCAGTAGAGATGCTCACCCCCAAACAGGTGTGGAGTAGCCGGGTACCCTGAGCAAAACATATTTAGAAAATGTTCTCTGAACATAATGACAGTTTTGGCCCAGTGTTAGTTGGCCATATTGAGTACTATGCTGACAACCATCATCAGCTCCAGTACAAACCTGGACAGTCTTTGAAGGACACTGTCTTCCCAACTTTTTGGAGTTCTATTCTGTGCTTGAATTGTTTGTCTGATAAAGGTGTTGATTCTTCCACTTCATAAACCTGGCCACCATCAGCACACTTTGTAAAGTAATAATGTCATATTTCCCCTTCTGGGTCCAAGGGATATTCAGTCACTATTACGGGATTTTACTGATTTGAACCTGTTACTGGAGAAATACTTACAGTTATTATTATAGTCAAAGAGAAGATGCAATTTAGCCATTTTATACTCACTACTGCCACCTCAGGTCATACGTGTAACTGCACCTTCTATATTAAAGGAATAGGCCACCGTTTTTACGTACTGAGATATGCTCTTACCTCACTTTAGCCAGGTTAATATATCCCCGTCTGGTCTTTGTCCGTGCGCTCTGCCAGGCAAACGGAGCACATACGCAGCCTCTCCCACATGTCACATAGCTCCAAAAAAGCTCACGATAGAAGCTACCAAGCTTTTCCACGTGTTCCCTATTTAAATAAAGTTACGTGAAGTGTTTTCATGCGAAGTATATTTACACAGAAATGTAGCATGTCGATTTTATAAGCAAATAAAAAGGGGGACTATATTGTGAGGCGTAATGATACGAGGAGTAAAACGTCCGCGCTGTAACTCCTAAAGACTTCCCCCGCTCACTTCCGTCAATAACCTTTAGGAGTTACTGCGCGGACGTTTTACTCCTCGTATCATTACGCCTCACAATATAGTCCCCCTTTTTATTTGCTTATAAAATCGACATGATACTTAATTTTAACATTTTTAAACTCCATATAGTCCCTTTAAGTGTAAAATAGTTTTTGGTCTTTTATTTGATGACATTTCACATGGACATTAACATAAAGATGCTGTCTTTCCTATGTTTGTATGGAACTTTGTACAGTTTGGACCTGGAAGTATCTTGGTTGTCATGTGTGATGTCACACTGAACAGCCCACATTGTGAGCCACAGTGTGCAGTTTGGGCTGGCCATGGATTGGACTTTCTTTAATGATCCAAGTGTGCGAGCAAGTGTAACTTTGTACTCCTTTCCCTGACAAATACTCATATGTTTTTTTTTCTGCACCTGTCATTGGACCCAGGGACAGCCGACAATTTCTCCAGACTGAAAGTGTTTTAACAGACAGAAACCCTTCCCACTACATAACAGGCAGTACTTCCTCTCTGTGTAGGGTCAGGTTCACACTTAAAAGACATTCCCAACCCCTTTTTTTTTATTCAGCCTTTGAGCCTCGTTTTTATATCTTGCCTTCCTTTAATCCAGAACCCTCAAAGACTGTTCGCTCGTAATGTGAAATCCCCAGGTCAGTAATAAAAACTATTGATATGGAAAATACTGAATGAACATACGCAGCCTTATCGCTTTATGGGCAATAAAGTGACTGTGGACAATCAGGGCTATGCAATCAAAGAGCTTCAATAGCACAAGTGTTAAAGTTACCAGCACATAAGAAACAAGTGCTAAAGTTGATGTTGGAAAACTCTGGTCCAGTGCTTACGAATAAGGTCTACATGTAATGTATGTGATAGATGGATTAACACGTTAAAGTGAATACAAGAGGTATTAGATTTCAATGCTAAAAATGTAGCGCAGTGTTAAAAACATTTAAATTGGAAAAAAGGAAATGAAACAAATGTACAGTTTTGTCGGCTCTTTAGTCTGTATATATGTGTGAATACATGAGCGGTGCATACAGAATATGTGTGTACTATTATCTGAAGAACAGATGAGCGTTGTTGTACTTCACTTCCATTTCTGACAAGACCACTGCGTCTCCTATGCATCTCATCGTAACCGCAGCTTCACAAAATTTGTTAGACACTTCACTTTAAGTCTGGCGTGATAATCAGCAGCACAAAATGAAACCAATGTGCAATTCCAGCAAGCCAAAACAGTAAGTAAGCAAGTATTTCTTCTCTGCACGTGGGACGACTGGGTGAAAGGAACAAAGACGAGGAAACTATGTGCGGTTGCTTGATGAAGTGAGAGTGAAGGGTGGAGAATTCTTTGTTCTTGCAATTATATAAAATGCTATGGAGAAAAAAAAACTCATCGTGCCATCAAGGGGAACTGCAAATTCTCCTGGAAAGTCCAATTAAAACACACCTTTTAATGTATAATTGAAGTGTGTTAATATATAATACACTGGGTTGGCTGAGAGTTTTCATTAATTATGTATTTCCTGAAGGATAAGTTTGATCCACTGACAAACTGCAATGAGTCAAAGGCTTTAAAGTGTCCTTTTTCTGGATTCGGAAATATATTCAATATCATAGTAGTGTTTATGAATGACACTCCCAATAGTAATGCGAAACACAGGTACTACTGACATATGTGGGAGCAACGGAAATTGTTTTTTTTCTCCTGTCTGGATTCTTAAAGCCACACAACGTAACATTCACCCACAAAATACAAGCACTTATTATATTACAGATATTTTAATTGTTGAAATACATAAGCGATTAACCTCTTCTATCACCTGACTAGAACCTTTCTTTATGTTAAAGTTGACCATAGACAGCCAAATATGAGATTTAAATTGGTTAGCTCCTCATCCTAATCCATTCTTTAAATCACTGCAAATTGAGAACGATCCATATGCAGGAAATTGATTGTCCAGCTCTATACTTTCAGGGATGGCCTTTGTGCAATTACGTGCAATACATGCAAGTAATTCTCAGGGTATGGTCTAAACATGGTAAATGCTCATTCTCTATCCATTCCAAATATGGAACTCAATGCCCGACAAAACCTTGTCTTGACACTTCACTTAGTATTTTTAAAGGGATATTTCAGGAATTTTGACATAGGGCCTCATTTCCTAGTTATCCTGGGTGTTGTTGATTGCTGGAGATATTTATTATTTGTTTATACATGCAGTCCGTATATTTGAAGCGTTTAGTGGTGCTAGGCTAGCACATATCTATGGTAACTAGCAGCCTGCATTAAAAACAGTCTGAAACAAGCACAGTGCACCTGAGGCAAATCACCGATATAAATGTCTGTGTTGACTGAATACATTTTGAAATATAACCATTTTGCATTTAAAAGAACTTATATTTGATCAGCTTCCTGGTTGTAAGCTACGCTTACCTGTTTACCTGCGGCCAGCATTACTACACGTAGAATTCACAAAGGAGCTTTCTACAAATCAGATATGGCAACATTTGGAGGACTACCCCATGATTTTGAAGAGGTTTTCAATGCAGGCTACTAGTTACTAGTTACCATAGATATGCACTAGCCAAGTACTAGCCTAGCACCACTATACTCTTCAAATATATATAACTATAACTATAACTATAACTATAACTCTCTCTCTCTCTATATATATATATATATATATACATCTACAGAAATCAACAACACTCTGGATAAATAGGAAATGAGGCCCTTTGTCAAAAATCCTGAAATATCCTTCAGCTCATTTATAGATAGGTTTGTTCTCTTTGAAATGTTTATTTCTCTGTTGGTATGTTGTAATCTTAACTGTAATCCTGAAGCACTTTGAGTTGTACTTGAAAGGTGATTAATAGTTTATAGTTGAGGAAAACGTTCGCCATGGATAAATTAATAGGCCATAATCTTTGCGTATTTAACTCAACCAATTTGAGATATAACAAAGATTTTCTGCAAATTTTATAAAAACGATTCCAAATCTGCTCAAGAATGAATGTTGTGAGTTGATGAGCATCGCTGTCTCCATAATCACTAGTGTTACGCCTCTTCACGTATCATCATGAAGAATTAATAGTTTGCCGTATTTTTAATGTTGTCACATTTGACACAATCCAAACGAGCCTGCCTCAATCCGCTCATTAAGCAGCCGACATGATGCTAAAACCTCGCCGGAGCAATGTCCCACCTTCTGTTTTGAGCAGATGACAGTAGCATACATTACAGCCATGCATATTATCTCGGCTAATCACGCTATTTGTGAGCAGTGATTGCGGTGTTGCTCAAGACGGGCCGAGGCGGGGGTTCCTTTGTGCCCGAGCTAATGATGTCCCTTTGTTGGTAGCGTCGGGCGCGAGGGTTCGAGGACACTGCCATAGAGCCAGCGCGGGTCTTAGTGTGACTGGCAGCTGCGCTAATCCCCCTTTTGTGTCCAAACCAGCGCCCCATTGAGCTAACCCCCATGACAGGCCTGGATGCTCCCCGCTCCGGCAGACAGCCCCAGATGGACCAGGGAGAGGGAGGAGGAGAGGATGGGACCAGGATGGAGAAGAAGTTATGGTAGAAGAACAGAGGTCAGGCTCAAAAAAGGGACTGAACAGTGAGAGTGTTACAAGATGAAGAGTTTAGTCTGGATTTGAGTTTTTACACAAAGACACACATTTGCACAGTCAAGGTGGGTTACGTGTCTTGCTCAATGGCAAACAATGCGATGTAGCAGAGACTAAGCCCCCGGTTGATGCAGGGCTGGCCATAGCCAATTTGGCGCCCCAGGCAAGATTGAACCCCCTTTTCCAACTTTAAAGGGTCTAGATGCAAGTTGGCCCTTTTATGCTCACTACTGCACCTTCTATATTAAGCTTGTGCATGATGGCACTTCGGACCCGAAGTAACAACTTTTTGAGTGACAGTGTGGGATTTTAGAGGCAGTTGTGGTGAATAGGACTGGGCTCATTCTACATATTAGGACATGGCTGTAACATGTACGGGGAGGAAAGTACATAATTTTAACATTTCTAAACTCCATATAGTCCCTTTAAAGAGACTAAATGGAATCGTCATTTTTATACTCGCTACTTCCACCACAGGTCTTAAGCATAACTGCAGTCTCTATATTAAAGCAGTAACTCATGCCCCCAGAGAACATAAGCGCCACTGCAGGCGTCG
This sequence comes from Gobius niger, assembly GCF_951799975.1. Taxonomy (NCBI): domain Eukaryota; kingdom Metazoa; phylum Chordata; class Actinopteri; order Gobiiformes; family Gobiidae; genus Gobius; species Gobius niger. The sequence goes on along the minus strand of NC_136854.1, from coordinate 19,217,425 downwards.
TAGCATGTTGTGGTTTTTTACTCATTAATTGTCCGTGAGAGTAAATACTACGCTGACAGAAAAGACAAAGGGCGAGAGGGATATTGTACATCCAATTACACAATGGAGATAATGTTTTCACTCAAACTTGGCTGTAAATACTGTTTAAGTGGTGCTAACCCGCAGTTAGCTTTGCCCGACCTGGAGTGTGGTTTTCTGGCCAGAGACACCAGTGGGAGATGAAAAACCCTCCAATCATCCCATTAACACTTGTATTACCCCCAGAGGAACAACTGAAAGGATTTATTAAGGTGAAGATAAGTACTGCATTAAGCTCGTGCATGACGGTATATCAGACCCGAATAACCAACTTTTTGAGTGACAGTGCAGGATTTTAGCGGATGTTGGGGTGAATAGGTCTGGGCTCATTCTACACATTAGGATATTGCTGGAGCAAGTAGGGGATAGAAAATACATAATTTTAACATTTTGGTCCTTTATTGTCATTATTTATTAGTCTGTTTATTTGCTTTGAAAATTCATGTCAAAGAATATGCACATGAAGTCAAATGTTATGACATTTTATTTGTCTCGGGTTTGTACATTATATTTTTGTTGGTAGTGTGTTATAGACTACTACACAAATAAAAAAAATGTTGTATTGTAGATCTTAGAGTCTTAGATATAGTTCATCGAGTACATGCTGTTGTTATAGTTTATACTTTTTGCCCAGTAAAGTTTTTGTATTCATTGTATAGCTGCCTCTATTTACTCTTTCATTGTTTGCACATTTCCTGTCTATTTTGCACACCCTGAGGGTTTTCTTGAGAGCTGATGTAACACGTGAACTTCTCCATTGTGAGATCAATAAAGGCTTATCTTATCTTATACAATTTACATCCGAGTCCATACTTTGGTCATGCAAAACCTTCACCATGCATCTGTATACCCCAAAATACCAAGCGATAACACACATACCAATGAAGTTTCGACATAAAACACGCACTTATCTGCAACATGGTTTGATTGAAGCATGGAGGCTTGTGCACTGTGGCAGCAGAAGCAGTTGGTTTCGTGCCTCCTTTGTGGTGTGTCTGATGCCGACACTCTCCCGGAAATGTGGTATGTGGGGTTTCTCTTCTTAGTATATCATACCAACTATGACACTGTCCATGTTTACATGCAGAGCAAAAATCTGATCATGACGTGATTTGGGGAGTTCTCACTATTACTCATACAAAACGTTCAGAGGCCGGATTTTGTCCTGGGCTGTGCCCGTATAGTAGCGGCAGCAGCGGCAGCACTATACTGATATTAGGTGCTCTTACTGCGGCTCAGATCGCAGCTCTTTGATACGAGCTCCTCACTTGAGTCTTCAAACAGAACACAAAGTAACCGGGATTTGAGGGTGAGACCAACCCCATTGATCTCCTGCTTTCTTCTCAAATTATATTTAACTGTTGGCTCAGCACCAACAAAGACTGTTTACAGCGGCCCCAATATCCGTCATTAATTTCTTAGCGCTAAAGCCACGTGGTAAACAATGTTAATCGCACAGACTGTCGTCACTTGTGCATATACGCGGGGTTCTGTTTACGGCGGCGCACACAACAAGCCGCTAAGTCTTAACAGTACGGTGAGAGCAGTGCAAGTCCAATGAGAAGTTGCTCTGATGTTATTTGCGTGCTAATTGGGAGACATAAACGGGAAACTAATGAATTAAATCAGCAGTGATCATTTGCATAATTTGGATCGCATGAATTTGGTGGTGATGTGATGCACTGTGATGATCACGGCATTTACATGTTTAATATAGTGGCAGATGCTGGTGCACGGGTCCACCAAACTTTGCACAAAGGCAGAGCTAATATAAGTCATTCGTAATCGCCTGGGAAGACGATCCGAACTTGATTCAGGAGATGTCTGTAATAATTGGCCCAGAAAACGTTGATAGACTCCAACTTTCTTCACACCAGACAGCTGAGACTGAGATAAGTGTATATCATTTGTGAATTAGTGACATGTGTTTGGTCTGCTGCCCGTGTCTGTGAGTCTGTTACCTGAAGCACCTGCATGAGCTCCACGCAGGCATGCACTCCGATCTGTGTGGACATGTTCACTTAAGAAAAAAACTCCCTCCTTTTCCGGACCAGTAATTATTTTCTATATTTAACAATATTATTATGCCTGTGTGTGTGCGTGTGTGTGAGTGAGTGAGTGAGTGAGTGAATGAATGGATGTATTTGTTTATTTGGCTGGAAGAGTTTATGTTAATGAATGCAAGGGACTCATGCAAGTAAACACGCCTCATCATATTAGCCATTGACTAATTTCCATCAGTTTCCCCCACTCACAAACGCACTCACTCATCCTGGCCTATTGTACGTGTTTGTGTCACACTCAAATCCGCTACAGACCACATAACATAACAGCTTAAAACAGGTCAAAGCACCTGCCTGTTACTATTATTGTTCCTTTTAGTAATGAGAACATTACATTATTGTCAACCAGTTGTTGAGAGAAAAAATAACAATAATGCATTGATGATAGCCTTTTCCTCACTTTATTTTCTTTCTCACTTGGTAAACTTGTGCATCATCCTCATTTATTTGACCTTTATAAAACTCGGAAATATTACAGAATCCTGGCCCCAGAGGTAAACCTACATGTGGTTGGAAAAACCGGAGCACCTGGACAGAACTTACATGGGAAGAACCTCCACACAGAAAGGAGTCCTGAGAATCAAACTCAGGACGCTCTTGGTTTGTAACAGAGCTAACTGTTGCATTTCAGTGCCACCCAACTTTACTTAAACAGTGGGAAGCTTCATCTTCCCCGGGACAGATAGCTGTCAGTCTGTAACCAGCCACACTGTATTCATAAAAGCACAAACTTAAGCTCAGGGTGTAGCTGCCAAGCTTTGGGTTTGAGGGAAAAAACTTCGAGTCACCACCACTTAGGATACAAAAGTCAATATGAACACGGTTAGAACCACACGTTTTCTTCGAGCAGCTGTTATGAAGGCAAGAACAAGTATAATGCCATGTCAACAATTTAAAGTGTCAACAATGAACACGAAAACAGGAAAACATACTGTGAAATCTATATAGGAAGATGACTGGAGCATCACTTTGTCCACTAACAGAAACTGTATCTCGACAAAGTGTTAAATAAAAGCTATGTCTGAATTTGATTGTGCCACGGGCGGCAGACCCCTGTTTGGAGAGGATTACAAACTGGAGTGCCGCACATAAATCCTCTTCTGTCTAATTGGCAGGTCATAATTGCTTGAGTCCACAAAGCCCATTGAAGTCTGGACAGTGCATGTCTAAAAGTAGGTGTCTTGTGCTCGTCTCTCACTGCTCTACAATTTTGGTGAGGAAATGTTGTGTTTGAGGCCTGCAATTCCATATTCCCAAAACCAAAATGCTCAGATCACGGTTACAGTGCAACATAATTAATGGCTGTCAGCCTTCTGGAAGTCACTTTTCTTTTGCCATGAAGTAGTATTATGTAATCGACATCTCGAAGGTTTAACAACATACATACACTGCTTCAGGCAACAGCACAAAGGTGGTCTGCAGAAGTCCCCCAGAATATAATAACTCAACAAAATATATGAAGTCACATTATCAGGAGGGGCAAATGGCATATGGTTAGGACACGGCAGGGAAAAACTGTGTATATATTCAATGTGCAGATCAGGGGGGCAGATTTTGCTCTTTTACAAACTTTCACTTGAAAAGACAGCAAATTCATCAGTGCCACATAGTGAATAAATGAATTCTGACTACATGCTGTACGTACAATCCATAAGCTACAAGATACAATTTTTCCATGCAGTGAAAAAGCAACTATTCAAACCTTTGAATGTGCAGGTTGAGTCCTCTTCATTACCCAAGGCTTTCCCCAGTGCATTGTCTCCAGTTCAGCTAGTGTAACGCCTCATTTGAAAGCTAAGACCTACAAAACAGATCTAAACGGATCTTTGACCTCATTTTGGACTTTTTTTTTTTCCTCCCCTCGCCTTTCTTGTTGCTTTTTTTTTTTACATTTTTGTGTAAATCGCATGACATGGCTTTTTTGTTGCTCTTTAGTGTCTTCTTTGATGAATTTTCATGCTCGTTTACGTCTCGTTTTTGCTGCTATTTAGACACTTTTTTCAAGACGCTTTTACATTTGTGAAATCTGTTCATATATAATAACGTTAACACACAAAATACACAAAATTGTCCTTTTGTTTACTCAAGTTTTGTCCATACCTGGTGTTTGATCTGACACTGTACAGACTTGGTCCTCCAGCCGCTTCTTCTATGTTTTTGTTTCTTCTTCGTGTGACCTTTGACATGCCCCTGGTTTAAATTTGGGTTTTGACCGCTGCCTTTTCCCTTTGCAAATCTGATATTGGGAAGAGGTCATTCATCCATTGTAATCCAATGCTTTAATATTTTGCATTATTTTCTTCTGTAAACATATTTTACTTGTATTTAAAGTAGTTTTAAGTAACTTGTTTACCTTAATAAGGTATAAATCCTTTTTGTAGTCCCTCTGGGGGTAATACAAGTGTTGATGGGATGATTGGAGGGTCTTTCATCCCCCCTGGTGTCTCTGGCCAGAAAACCATACTTGCAGCTTTCCTGCACCGGGTAGGAGGCCCCAATACACACCAATGGAATTACAAAGAAGAGGCTAGCAGGCTAACGGGCAAAGCTAACTGCAGACTAGCGCCACTTAAACAGTATTTACAGTCAAGTTTGAATGAACATTTTTTTTAATCTCCATTGTGTAATTGGCTGCACAATATCCCTCTCTCCCTTTGTCTTTTCTGTCAGCGTAGTATTTACTCTCACGGACAATTAATGAGTAAAAAAACGCAACATAATACGACACCTGCAGTGGCGCTTGTGGCCTCTAGGGGCAAGAGTTACTTTGTACTGTTTTAAGTTGATATTGAGCTTCTTCCTTGCCCCAATGTTTTAATTAATTCATGTTTGAAGAAATTCTAATAGAAGAGATGCTAATACTGTCCATGTCTTCACCCTTTAGTTTGGGCTGGATCTTGTTAGCGGCACATGTTGCATTTTTATGTCTATTTGCCAGAGTAAACGGAGACCGCCTCCAAAGGTTTCCGCTCTGTCTCGTGGCTCCTTAATGCACCACAAGCTGCACAAACAACACAACGCAGAAGTCCCTCAGTCACATTTGGGTAATAGCAAACTGGGGAAAATGTCTCGGTTCAGGTGGGGGTTAAGAGTTAACAAGAGTGTTTTTCCAGAAAGATTTAGAATATCTAACCTGGTTTTTAAACAAGGCAAAATCATTATTATTATTTCCCGATTTTCTCCCAGTAATGACTAGTTTGTTCCTGAACAAAAAAAAAAAGATATATCTAAAATCCTCTCTGAAAACATCTTTGTATCGACTCAATACATCCGCCTGCCGTGTTTTGCCTGAAATTCAAAAACACCCCCAAAATATGTGCGAACAGTCTTTTGGGGGGTAAAAACACTGCTGCAGAAAACTTTCCAAGGAGTTGCTGCTAGTTTCTCATAAGTCATATTGAGCCGGCTGCTTCATGAAACATGATGAAATGGCCTTTTAAAGTACTCTCCGCGGAGCCACCACTTCAAGGGCTCTTCTGAACCCGCACCACTGCACCACTCGTCTCACACTGGGCGAGGGGAGAAAAGAGGCCCAGAGAGGGATGGCAAGAGAACGCTTGAGACAGCCCGACAAGTGGGGAGAACATCCTCTCTCAAAAAAAACCCAGATGCAAAAAGGGAGTCATGCAGGCTTAGAAGAGCAGAGAGAGAAAGCTTCACCCGTAAAGGAAAAAAAAAAAAAAAAAATGAAAGCCCAAAAAACTTTTAGAGCGTTGAGCCTCAGATCAGATGAGATAAGAGCGCGATAAGTTCACTCTCCTCGCTTCTTTCTTTTCCCAACTTTTTACTCAATGTAGGACTAAAAGGAGGGACCGCAGGAAGACCGAGCGGCGTGCGTGCCCACTAGCTTTTAGTTCGGCAAGACTAATGAGTTCCTATGGGATGGGCGCTGGCTGTCAATCACCCGCGATCCTTCTCCACGCGCCGTGTCGTCCGCTATACTCCAACCAAAGGGGGCATGAAATAATTAAAGATGGCCGACAGGGGTTGTTTGGCAATGACAGCTTTTTTTTTTTTCTTCTTCTTCTTTTTTTTTTTTGCATTTTATTGGATTACGAGATGTTGTAGCTTTCCTTTTCGCAAATGTGACAATGAGGTAATGGCGTTACAGGCTGTTGCGTAATGTCGCCGTGATTCCTGACATATTGTGAGCGAGATGAAAGGAGGAGAGGGGGAAGAAGAAGGGGGAAAAAAAATGGTGAGCAATGCATGGGGCGAATGATGAAAGCCAACCCCTGCTGATGGGGTATGGCTCTTCTTGAGGACAGAGAATGAGACGGGGAAAAAGGCAGGCCTATTGTTCAGCTGATTCAAACACACGAGAGGGAGAGGGAGCTTAATGTTGCCAATGGAGATGCTATCGCTAAACGTGTTAGCCGGGCAATAGCGCCGAGCAATAGGGCCATCCATGTTGTGTGTTATGTGCACAGAGAGGGGCAGCACGACAAAACGAGCCTTTTTTTAAAAACACAAAACGAAAACAAAGCAGCAAGCGGATTAAACATCTGCATGTGAATAGGGTTGTATGGTGCCAGGGACGGCTTGATGATGGGTTGGTGAATGGATTTGGCAAAAAATATGGTAAAATACTGGTATTAGATTTTCAAATATCGTCACCTGGACTGGACGGATTGAGTAAAGGACGTTTGGCATCTATCATCAGAAGCTTCCAATGCAACCCTGTGCAGTTGGTTTGAAAATCCCTTCTATCATGGAAGTTTCATGGATGAATGAAAGCCTAACAAACAAAACTGAAATTTGTATGTATTTGAGCTAAAACAACCAAGTAACTGCCTTTAAAGGAATGGGCCACCTTTTTTCCATACTGAGATATGATCTTACCTGAACTTAGACGAGTTGATGCGTACCTGTCTGGTCTGTACGTGTGCGCTCAGTCACGCAAAAGACAGAATATGTGGTTAGCATTTAGCCTCTTCTCCCCTCTTTTATGGGACTTAAAGAGGTGAAGTTAGAAGCGACCAAGCTCTTCCACGTTTTCCATTTTTTAAATATGGTTACGTGAGTAGTTACACAAAATAAAACATGTCGATTTCCTAAGCGGATAAAAAGGGGTACTATATTCCAAGGCGTAATAACACCGTAGGAGCACTTCGACGTCCACGCAGTAATATCTTCACTCCTAAAGAATTCTGAAAATATTACTGTGCGGATGTTTAATTTCTTATTTATTTTCTAATTCTTCGCTTCTAACTTCACCCTCGTTTGGCTCCATAGGAATATGCATGGAGAGGCTAAATGCAAACAACATCTTTGGTCTTTTTCAACTCGTCTAAGCTCAGGTAAGAACATATCTCAGTATGGAAAAACGTTGGCCTGTTCCTCTAATGCTGTGCCTGGACTCAACAGGCATCAAAACGTGGTCTCTAAAGATATACGCTTTATTTTTCCGGTACCTGCTTTATACTTTTGTTTTTTCGATGCCTTTATTTTTTTTGATGAACGGTGGTGGCACTGGTGTGTGCTAAGGCAGCCGGTGCACATACCCCAAAACTGTGGCAACAATCATAGCTTTACACTATGGAGTTAGTTTAAGTCATCCCACGTATAAAGTGTTTAGTGACCATGTCTGTGAGGGGCTCTATTCAAATCATTCCTAAACTTCTTCCTTGAGGGAGCTTGTGTTCAAGAGCACACAATAGGTGAATTAACACTGCATTATTAGATGGATGAGTTCATGGTGAAAAAAAAGGTAGAACTCTCCATCTCCATCCAGTTGTTTCCCTTTTCTATACAAAGACTAGCCTGGTCCACCTGAGTTCAGATCATTAACCAAAAAAAATGCTTGGTCTGTCCTGTCCATATCAAAACAAACATGGTGGCTTACGTGAGAATAAAGAATGAATAAAACTGCCCAGAAGAGTGTGTGACAGCCCCATCTTTTACCAAATCAGTATTTACCAACAGTAAAAGCACTAAAGCTGTTATCAGAGGTGAGAGAAGTTGTAAAGGTGGCTTTAAATGATGGGGTTGAGAGGAAATGGTCTTCTGTATTTAAGGGATGCACTGACTCAATGATTTTGATTGGACCATTCTAAAATAGGCTCTGAGCTCCTGCTTTAGAAAAGAAAGCCGAGGTAGCTGCACTGTAAAATGTAAACTATTGTTTCAACTCACAAAAGTAAATCCAAGGGCTGAGAAATCTTACGTTAAATCAATTCACAAATCACATTAAGAACTTTAATTCAATTAAGCTCCTTTCGACAATAGATTTGGATTCTTAGGTTGACATAACTGTTTTATACAGTTGTCTGAAGTGAAAAACATCATTTATATCAACTATCTGCAGCAACTGGCCACATTTATCATTGTTAATTCATAGGAGTTGAAACAATAGTTTACATTTTACAGTGTGGCGGACCAATAATGGGATCTGGAGGGGAAAAAATATCTCAATGTAGCTGATTAATAAAGGTCAGTAATTGCTTTCCATGAATTGTGTGCATTCTTTATGTGCTCACCCACTGTCCATCTATTTCTGCGAGCTCTTCCTGTATGTGTTCCACCCTCACTCTTGGGTTAATTACTTGTCCATCTCAAAACAAAACCTCGGCAGTGTATATCCTGTCGGGCCTGTGTGGTGCTCTGGCAGGAGGAAGCGGCGCTTCTTGAGCCAGGGGTGAGGAGGAGTGTGGGTGAGAGAGGGACGGGGGTGAGGAGGAGTAAATGGTGGCTGCTCGGGGGACAGGGGGGAGAGAGAGGAGGCAGAGAGGCTGACCTCCGAGGCGGGGTGATGGCAGAGTTGGCTCCAGATCTGAGGTGCTTGGTGTGAGGGATGCAGGGAAGCCGCTCCATCTGTGGGCATCCAGCCAGCGGTGAGCCACTGTGCTGTGCAGCGGCGGAGCAGTGGCAAAGAGACGCTGTAAAAAACATCATAATGAACTGAATAGACACGCTTTGGAATATAGAGACGATGACTATAAGGAGGTAGAGGAACATCGCATATGTGTCAGTGAAATCAGATAACCGGGATCATCAGATAACCCAATAATCCGATGTTATGCATTTGTATTCACTTCAGAAATCGGATAATCTGGGTGTACAATTGTCAGTTCAATTGCGGATTTTTAGAGCGAATGAACAATCTTCTCAGCCCTCCCTTCAATCAGCTCTACCTGCCTAACAAGTGAGTAACTCAAATCACTTCCAATCTTTTTATTTTGTCTCTAATCTTTGCCTGCACTTTCCCTGGTTAGCGTCGACGCAGCTGGTGCGAAAGATCAGGTAGAAATCAGTAGTGATGGCATTTACGGCTCTTTTTACTGGGAGCCGAGTCGCTGGGATCTGCTCATTTCAAAGAGCCATTCAAAAGACTTTTTAATGTAAAATTCAAATAACACCAGCCAGTTAACTCACAATGTCTAAGATGCGATCGATAAAAGGCACACTGTTTAAAATTGAAATCATCAAAAAATTACCCCTCCCAGAACTGCCACCTTAAAGCAGTATGAAGTGACTCTTGCCCCTAGAGGCCACAAGAGCAACTGCAGGTGTCGTAGCAAGTTGCGATTTTTTAACTTGTCTTGGAGAGTAAATACTACGCTGACAGAAAAGGCGAAGGGGGAGAAGGATATTGTACATTCAATTATACAATGGAAATATTTTTTTTCATTCAAACTCGGCTAAAGTGACGCTAGCCTGCAGTTAGCTTTGTCCGTTAGCCTGTTAGCTTCCTCTTCGTGATTCTAGTGTGTATTGGTTGCTCCGGTCTGGTGGCAGTCAAGTTGCAAGCATGGTTTTCTGGCCAGAGACACCAGGGGGAGAGGAAATACCCTCCAATCATCCCATTAACACTTGTATTACCCCCAGAGGGACTACGAAAAGGATTTATTAAGGTAAACACGTTACTTAGTACTGCTTTAACGTCATGGAGGGGTTTGAGCGCCCGAATGATCATGGGGGCTCTGTTGTCGGTGGCTTGGTGCCCCTGGTAGAGTCTCCCATGGCAAATGGCAGATGGGTTGAGGGATGGATGGATGGATGGATGGATGGATGGATGGATGGATGGATGGATGGATGGATGGATGGATGGATTGATTGATTCTAAAATTACAATGGGACTGATATCTCTGCTTTGAAAAACGTGTTTGTGAATAAAAGCTTGAGCCACGGCTAATAAAAAGAGGCTGCAACTGTCTGACAAATCCTTTGTAATGCATTTAGCTTTGACTTTAGTGCGAAAAGCTTTCACTTGTGTCGTCTGCTCCATTGTTGAGCTGATTCTTGTGTTGAGTCTTGGGTAAAATGAACTCTTTCTTTTCACAATTGAGATCCGGGTCCAACCACTCAGCTTAAAGAGCCGTTCAAAAGAGTTATGAAAGTCACAAGAAATCAGAATACATCTCTATCAGTTAATGTATTTCAGATTATGCTGTTTATTTGACACTTAAATAATCGGTGAACTCCTGAAATCAGATCAGGATCCGATTTTTGTTCTGCATGTCAACATAGCCACTGAAATGTGAAGGAAATACAGTTGAATTCACATCGTAGCTAATGTCCAAGCACCGTGCAACATGAAGCTAATGTATATGATGGAATGACAAAGTAACGATCCAAACTCCGCACCCAGTTTTGTCACATGTTGATCTTTACTGTTTACGTCACTGCCCACAAACATGTGCTACCTCGTCCTTCGTCAGTGCTGAAGAGGAAGTCCAGTCCCTTCTTTTTTTATTTTATTTTTTTATAAATCTATCTAATACATTTTGTCTCCACCACCCTTAAGGCATTGCCCCCAAACACTCCGGGGGAAGAAAAAAAAATTGCCTCCCACATTATCCAGCCATTTTACTGCTTTTCTTCATTTCACCCCACTCTTTCCAATTTGCCCTTCTCTGAGCCCTTCTCCGCTCCTGTCATTTCCCCCCATTTCTGCCTCTTTCTCCATGTCGGTGCAGTCCCCAGGGGGTCCGCCGGCACTGTCATGGCCCGGGCTCCCCACTCCACAAGCCTTTGATGGTGTTGTGGATTATTCATTGGGTTGGCTTGGGCCGTGCACCGCTGTCACAAGCCACCACTGACACATACCAGACAAGCAAGAAGTGCGCCCACATCTACGCTATAACAGCTTTTTTCCCCCTTTTTTTTTTACCGCCACAATTTGATGTAAGTTTGCGGGTATGACATATAGATCAGAATGCACTGGTGCAATCGGGTGAGGTGCAGCGTAATTATTGCAAAGAAGTTGGTCTGCGTCTGTACAATTTTGACAGTTTGGGGGGAAATTCTGTTTACATCCTGTTACATGTTTACTGCACAGTGACATAGGAGAATGGGTGACTTAAAAGTTGGAAATAATAAATTAATAGAAAGATCCGGTTCTCCTTTATTGTTTCTTGAGCAGCTGCTTCATTAAGCTAGGGATTGTGTTGTCACAATCGTTAAATATTCTGGTGTTAATGGTGTATATACCAGTGTTGCCTTAACCGAGTTCATTTCTTCAATTTCAACTTCCTGACTGGAGCTTACAGCCTATAGGCCACCAGTGTAACAACTCATTTGAAAGCTAAGAACAATTTTTGTTTTGGTTATTTTTTGTCACTTTTTTGGTTGTGTATTCATCCTCGTTTTTGTGGCTATTTTTGACGCTCTGTTCAAGAAGCTTTTAGATTTGAGTAATGCCAAACTGGAGAAAAGTGCTCTGTTCAGGTGGGGGTTCAGAGGTTAGAAAAGTAAGGTAAAACTTAGGTTTAACTCTATTGTGAACACAACACTCTAATTACTGAATCATCTATGTTTAGTTGCTGCACTTTTGGCAGGATCCTCGAGTTAGGGGGTACTCGGAGGATACATGAATACCTCAAGGGGTAAGTGGGACAGAAAAGGTTGGAAACCACAGGTGGATGCCACTGTAACAAACCAACAAGGATTAAAAACATAATAAAAACCAATAACGTTCATGTAAAAGCATTTGCACTCTACAGTGTGTCAGCTATAGAGGGTATGCAGACAATGTCACAGTTTGGGTACAAAAGCCAAATGATTGTCAGCGTTGCACAATGTGTTCCTAGAGACATGGAGATTGAATGACTACGGTTTTGGCTATACCGTAAATAGATGTTGCTCACTGGTCACAACAAACAGTGTGGATTTGGTTCATTTACACATGGTTTGTAACATTTGATAACAAAGGCTAGTCGTTGTGGCAAGCTTAAGTCATCTGCAGCACAAAGGAGATTCATAACACTCACCGTAACCAAGCACGTTTTCTTTAGTTCAGCTTTATCCAAATATTAAAGAAGAACTAAGTAGTGTTCTTCTTTCTTACCTGACGATAATGTCATGGAGAAAAGCGCATTTGGCTGCGAGAGGTGCAGCACTTTATTCAACCTTCCTAAAGAAGAGGTCACTCGCCAGAGGTTGGAATTTCTTTCCAGGATTCGGCAAACTATCAGTCAACAAAGTTTGTTTGTGACCGCCACTTGATGGATGCTTGGTGAACCTTCGCCAGAATCAAAGTGGATTAACCTTTATTACAAACGTGAGTCCTATATTGTAAACACCTGATGATGGAGTGGCCAGGACAGAGCGGTGAGTCAATCAAAACGTGTGTTAGCGTGTGTGTTGGTTCAACTCCTTGTAACTGCATTGTGAAGTAACTTAACTTATTGCTGTGATATTTATATTTCTATTACTGCTAATAATGCATGGGCGGATTAACTCGGAGAGAGGGGGCGGAGTTAACTGAATTGAAGCATCGCGTCTTCCCGGGTTTGCAAAATACCTCCAGAAAATAATTATATTATTATTATTTATTCTTATGGACAAAGAATTTTTTTTAAAAACGCAACAACACCTGCAGTGGCGGTTATGGCCTCTAGGGGCATAAGTTACTTAGTTCTGCTTTAAAGGGGGGGTATTATGCAAAATCGACTTTTTCAAGCTTTACATCATGTTATGATGTCATTCCCTCATTAAAAACATGCCTGAAGTGTTGCCTTAGCACATTCACGTATTTTCGAGTAGTCTGTAAAAACTCTGATGGCGGCCATTTTAGGGATAAAACGCCTGATTCCTTCAGGAAACGCCCTCGACCTCCAGGATACGCCTCCGACCTTTCGTCACCAGCCGAGTAACCAACCACTGCCCCTCAGCAGAACCCCCTGCCCGCACTGTGTAGTCCTAAGATGAAAACAGAGTCATCATGGAGGATTAGCTTCATGTGTTGTGAACCGGAGCTACAGCAGACTTTTACAAAGACACACATCAGTGTTTCTGTTACCGAAACACCCAGGATTAAAACCGGTGACAAGAACGCTTATTTCAGCGGCTGGTTCTGCGCTGGGCCTTGATGATGCACAGAGCCTCCGGAGAAAGCTAATGCTAAGCTAAACCTCAAGTCATCACGTGAAAACGAGAAATATGCACAAATAAAGTCAATAAAACCACCACACACATAAAGAACCGTTTAACAATGATCACACACGGAGCCTGGCTTGTTGATTTGGAAGTTTATTGCTCACATTTCATCTACAATGGGTCATAGACGAGTGGCTTTCTCCCGGAGCTAACAAGCTAGCCGCGACAAGCTAACGGGAAAATTCACTGAATACAAGCAGCATATTATGCACTAAAAACGTCACTAAAACAGGCAACTGCTTGAAGCAGCCTTTATGATAATCACACACGGAGCCTGGCTTGTTGATTTCGTAGTTTACTGCTCACATTTCATCTACAGTGAGTCGTAGCCGAGTGGTTTTCTCCCGGAGCTAAGGCACTATTAGCCGCGACAAGCTAACAACCTTCACCTTCACAACATTCATTGAAAACAGGCAGCATATTATGCACAAATAACGTCAATAAAGCAGGCAACTACTTGAAGCAGCCTTTACGATGATGACACAATGAGCCTGGCTTTACACATTTGTGGTTTATTGCAGACTTTTCATCAACAATGAGCTGTAGTCGATTATAACAAGCTAACGGGTAACCTCGAAAAACCATTGTCCACTTGCACAGATAATGTCCGTCTTTTGAATCGTATGGGCTCCTGCAGATCCTGGTGTCGTCCATGGGGGTATAGTTAGAGATCCATAGGGCATGGCAGATGCAAAGAGATAGCCTCCAAACAGCAGTTATTTTTCAGGCAAGAGCCTCTTCCAAGCGTCCGGTGTGGAAGGTTCGTCTTCAAATCACATCCTGTGTGGCCATTGTTCCCAAAGTGATAAACAGTAGGTCCTTTCCAACAATAAAAAATAAAATGCACCGATCGTAGTTTCAATACTGTGGAGAAAGTGTTGTGATGCCACAGACAGCGCGTGGAGGGGGCGTGTCGGAAAGGGTCAGAGGTTCTTAAAGAAACAGAGGCCTATTTCAAGTCATTTGCTACCGCCATTTTGAAAGAGCAATTTTATACAAGGCAGTTATTCTAATTTACCGCATTTACAGACCAACAGAAGGTTTCGTCATCATTGTAGTGTGCTATAGACTGGTGCTATGTGGCTGAAAAAAGCATAATACCCCCTCTTTAAAGCTGAGAACCTCATTTGAAAGCTAAGGCCTACACAACTCACCTAAGCCTCTTCCATTTTTTTGTTGTCAAGTTCAAGTTGCTTTTGTTGTGTATTGCCACGTTATTGTTAAAATATCATAAGTTATGTTCAGTCTGGGGACCACCAGTTCATTTTCTCGTAGGAGAGGTGTGGTTTACAATTGTCCATAGCCAATCGCATCATCGTATCCGATGACGTACCCACTGTAAACTTTCGAGCTAAACTATTAAAGGGGGGGTATTATGCAAAATCAACTTTTTCAAGCTTTACATCATGTTGTTATGTCATTCCCTCATTAAAAACATGCCTGAAGTGTTGCCTTGGCACATTCATGTATTTTTGAGTAATCTGTAAAAACTGATGGCAGCCATTTTAGGGATAGGTTTGCCTGAGTCCTCCTAGGAACGCCCCCACCTCCTGGAGACGCCTCCGAGCTTTCGTCACCAGCCGAGTAACCAACCACTGCTCCTCAGCAGAACCCCCTCCCCACTGATGCCACAGACAGCGTGTGGAGGGGGTGTGCCGGAAAGGGTCAGAGGTTCTTAAAGAGACAGGGGCCTATTTCAAGACATTCGCTACAGCCATTTTGAGAGAGCAATTTTATACAAGGCAGTTATTCTAATTTACTGCATTTACAGACCAACAGAAGGTTTCGTCATCATTGTAGTGTGCTCTAGACTGCTGCTATTTGATTGAAAAAAGCATAATACCCTCTCTTTAAGAACACGGTCTAAAGCTTGATCGAAAAATGCTGTCGCATCTGCTGCTGTCATGTTGGATCCGTAAATAAACGTTTTTTTTTCTATCCGTAAACTACAAGCTTCCGTATGTCGAATAGGGCGTCATCGTCTTGCCGTCCCTCCTCGTTCTGCGACATATTGTGGGGCCAATCCATTCAAAGCTTTATAAACAAACAATAAAATCTTAAAATCAACTCTGGGTAAAAGGGAGAACAAGCAAACTCCTAACCCCACATCCATCAAGCCCAAACATTACAAAAGCTTGCCAAACATGTTATCTTGCAGGTCAATCACGCGCCGCAGATGTCAACAACAACTGGTACATAGTGTGCACAGGCCAACCTCACGATGCTGTTGGCGACCGAATTCTGCTTCTCACCCAAACCCCTGTGTGCCAATCTGGGCTTGTGCTTTTGTTCTCGTTTCTCTTGGTCCCCAGAGGGATTTGGGAGCATCTCCTTAATGATCTTGAATTGTGCAGCAGTATGTGGGTTGGCTGGTTGTGCACGTTTATCTGAGTGTATGTGTGTATGTAGGCGATGGGTACGAAAAGGCAGCGCTCCACAGCACCTCATTAGGCCCAGGACTCCCGATGCTGGAGCCACATTAAAGAGCAGCCATGCCTTTCAACATGTGCCGGCTGGTCTCTTTTCCGCTTTCCCTCCAACGCTCCGGCAATCTCAAACATAATGGAACAAGGAATGATATAATGCTGCGCGAGGCAAAGTTGAGGTAAAGTTGTAAGAGAGTCATAACTTTCTCATCAGCTCTGAAAGTTTTAATTGACCTCATGGAAAACAATGATGGGCAGTGATCCTCCATTAGACCACTTGGCCACACAGGGACTGCAGAAACCTGGTAAAGGCCTGTGTATCATCTGTGTGTCATGCTGAAACACCCATATGTGTAAGTGTGGTCCACCAAGACCTAAGATGACGCCACAGCAGAGAGTAAGTTGATCCTACAGCACAGTAAGAGGAGATTGCTGTGGGAATGTTTTGCATACATGTGTGTTTACGATTTATATGTGAGTTTTGGTGTAAACAAGAACGCATGGGAGAGTTGTTTGTATGATATGATAAAATCTCTTTAATGTTCTTGAATCAATATCAGATATTTAATCACAAACATGAGGGCATTAGGGAACCATGGGTGGAAGGACATCTAGTGTCATTAATGCAGTTTAATTCAGTTAGCTCTTTTGCAGGCGTTCCAGAGAAGCCCAATGGGATATTTTGTTGATGCAGAAAAAAGCGGATCCGTAATGTGATGTGAACACTCAGCACCATAACAAGCATCAAACTGAAAAGTTTTAATTACTCACAGAACAAGCGTGTTTCTTTCACACGCTCCACTGGCTCCAGTGCAGAGGGAGACGGTCTGAGATGGAAGGAATAATTGAAGTCAGACTTCCAAAGTGAGCTTTTCTTTGTCTGTCAAACACACATTATTTTAGGAACTCTCTGAACAACTGTGTAAAAATAAAACAAGAGAGGAGCCCAAAGCTCTCTCCTGCGGAGGTGACACATCAGACATTTTTTCTCTTTTCACTGTATTTCGTTGAAATTTCCTTTGGAAATGAATATTTGATCTTTCCCCCTGAACCTGTCACTGATGGGCCTTTGAAGCTGGAGACAGTGCATTGTGTTTGTGACACTGCAGGATATACAGGAGAAAGATCAAACTGCTCTGCTCACAGAGAACATGAAACAGTAAACACTGTGTCCTGGCGTTTTACCTGTTTAGAGCAGTCTTTGTTTCAAACGCTGCGACCACAAATGTTCGGGGGCAACATTCTCCGCTGTTTGGTTTTGTGGAAATGCATTTGTGCTTTTTGTGCTTTGTTCTTTTTACTTGTTTTATTAAAGCTGCAGTAGTTGCAGAAAACTTTTGCTTGGATCTTCAGTTTTCCTTTGGACTCTTTACTCGTGAATGTGTCACAGCAGCAGACGAGGTCTGTGCTCAAGCAACCTGCGGAAATCCCCTCCCAGACTTCAATCACGGCTAAAATATTTGAGCTCACTGCTCTCCAATTAATACTTCACCTGTCTGTAATCAGATAATATAATAGCAGAGACAGATAGACTTAACTGTTTTAATATCTGTCTTTTCTTCAGCAAACTGTGTAAGAAGACAAACATACTTGTAACAAATGTGGATTCCATGCTCTAAATTGGATATAAAAATAGGGAGAACCATGATAACACGCCCCAAAGTAAGAATTGAACCCCCTAGTTAGTTATAATTGGCTAATTTTGTTAGTAAGGTCATGATAGCACTTAAAGCCTTTCTGGATCCCTTCCCGCGGAAATGCAACATGCAACACAGGCAGCCCCTTTGTGTGCCAACGAGCGCCGATGTGCTTTCTGTTTCCATGCCAACTCACTTTCATCTTTCATCTTTCTTACCAGCTCATCCTACGCTTCAGATGAATTAGGTTTGTTACAAATTCTTTTGAAGTGTGCATACAAGCCCCCGTATGCCACCCCACTTCAGTGAAACAAAACAAAAACACTGAGGAGCTACAAATGTAAGCCCGTAATCTCGCTCGTTTCGGCTTCTTGGCTAACCAATGGCACCGCGGACAGGATATTTCCACTTCATTTCAATTTGGAAGAAGGCCCTCGCCCCTCTCTACCTCTTGGCTTCCATTTGCTGCTGTTATGAGCTGCACTGTGTCGCACAATTCATTTCCATTATGGAGAAGGTCGCTGAGAGGGTTGCATTGTAGGCTGGTAATGATCTTCAATTACTCTGATACCACTACCTAAGGGAGGGGGTCTCTTAAAGGATCAAAGGTGCAGACCTGAAGAGCACTACTGCTGTGTCCTGGCAGATGCATTTTCTCAAGATGGTGAATTCTGCCTCTGGACGCACAGGCCCAGGGCTGTGTACATGTGGGTAATAGAGGCGCCGGCTGGAGTCCTGGCCTTTCTGATATCACTGATAAACAGACCAATACCCACTTCCTGTTTGCTAAGATTTTATACAAAAGTTTCAGAATATGCTACATAACATGGAACAGATTCATAAAGCTACAAATGTGTTTGTTAGGTCTTAAGATTCGAGACCTCTGGAAAATTTAGCTGGTAATGCTGTTTTACCACAATCTGCAAGAAGAGAGGCAAGTTCCTAATTCAGATATTTATAATGTACAATTGGCAACGTTGCCATTAGGCATAATGTTGACAGAGAGTTTATTTATTTGGTCGGGACAGTGCATGTTAATGAGCGCACATGAGACTTAAAGACTAAACATCAGATTGTCACTCATCTTGGCCTATTGCACATGTTTTTAATGGTAGGGGAAAGAACATGCAGAACAGAAAGGCCCTGTCCGGAAGGGGAATTAACTGTGCAGCACGCGCTAACCGCTGTGCCACCGTGCAACCCCAGTTCACCAGCCAGCTGGACTAGAATCTCATTGAAAGCAGGATTCATCCAATGAAAATTAAGCTTCCTTTGATTCATAGTGTTTTCTTAGAGTTTTATTGAGATTTGTCCTCAGCCAGGAGTCAGTTTTGCAACACAACAAACCTTACACGATGGAAACCCTTTTGAGGTTCTCTCTCCACAAGAGGATAGAGAAATAAGGTGCATCCGAAAGCTAACAACAATGGATGATATATGTTTTTCTTCTCCGGTCTCTTCTCTCTTCATACTGTAAAACCGACATGAGCCGCACAACCTTCCTATTTAAGTGAACCCATCTCTAATACCTTGGCTGCTCCTCAACATGTTTTTTTTTACTGCGTAATTTGTGAACGATCTTTTGTATTTTCTTTCCGTCAGTGTAAAGCAGGACTCCACCTTGAATTTGAACCCGTCTCAAATAATATAGGACGAGGGCAATAACAGGCAGACAATAGGCAATAGTCTCTGAGTCATGCTGCACGGAAACGCAGTATGAAAATAAGCCGCAAAAGCCTAATATGCATCACTCACAAAAAACACACACAAAAACAAATAGTGAAGCCTCCACGCTAGAATTGATCACATTTAAACACACAAACTGACCTTATCCAGCATACAGTAGGCTAAAACTTATTTTTTCCCCTTTCGTTTTATCCATGAATAAACATAGTGATATACTTGCTGCGACTATTTCCCTCCTCTTGCTTGGTGGTTGATTTATTCACACTATGCAGCGATGAAAACATTCATTCGAGCCTCTAATTATTTTCCGATCTGCTTTGGGATACTGGACACGATGCGTAAACAGAATAACGGACATGCAAGAAGCCACTGCTGGAGCTCTTCAAAACAAAACACAAAAGACCTTGCCCGTTAAGACGAATTCTGCGGGACCATCTCCTCCTTAGAGTTTGTGAATTCCTTGGTCAGTCCCGGTGAGGCGTGGTTGGTAAACGTTCTTGACTCTGACACAATTTTTGAGCTTCAATTATATTTGCTCTGACTTTGGATGCATTTCCAGAAGAGTGATTTATTTAGGCTAAGCTTGCATAAGAAGGATATAAGCGGGGAAAAATGTGATAAAACCGCGTTAAAGGAGCATGTAAGAAGCCAAGGGTGATACTATAGCCTTACAACATTTGGTTAATTGGAGATTGGTCACGGCCTGTAGTATTTGACTGTAATCTGAGAGGCCTGTGCGTGTCTATGTGCCTATGTGCAAGAGATCAGCACGAGCCGGTGATAAGATTAAAACCATTCACGTCTTGAAATGAAAATGGAGCTTGCTTCTTATTATCCAGCTGGTTTTACTGCTGCCGCCGCTTCGGGTTGTTTCTCATGTAAAAAAGCAAGAAAAGAAAAAAAAAAGAGCACAACAATAGCCTATACTTTGGCAACATGTACTAGCATACATTTAGCTTGGTGGATAAAGCCGGGAGGAATCAGGAGGCGGGGAAAGCGGCACATAAATATATAAATCTCAGCCCTGGCCTTATTTTCTCCCCGTTCCTTGGCGTAACCAAACTGACTCATTATGAACTTCAAAGACACAGATAGGAGTTTTAATTAAGAGAAATGCAGTGGAGCAGTGGAGATAAGTAACATCCCCCCCCCCCCTGCCCTCATCTATCCACACCCCCGCCCACCCTCAGCACACCCCACATCATTAGGACAGCACACAGACACCGTCCCACCACGGAAAGCGGCGCGTGGCTGTAGAAAACGCACTAATCCTGGCGTCATAGCGCCTTTTGTGAAGATAAAGTGACACAGTAATGTTTTAGCGCACACATGCAAACATAAACGTGGGATTAGCTCACAGTCTGCAGTCTGTCTGCCGCTGTAGGGGCACGGGCAGCAAACCATACCATCGCATCACGTCCGGGGGCTGTGGTCGGCAACTTCATGTTTTAAATGAAGAATAATACTTATAAAACAGAGACCTGGATGCATCAGCTGTGGCCATTCACCAAAACAACAACGCATCGTATACAAACTGGTTAAAGCACAGTGTGGTCACAGAACTCAGGAAATCAAACAAGTGTGTTCAAAAAGTGATGCTTCCTTACATTCATTTCAAATGTTTCCTCCCAGTTTGAAACAGATGCAGTGTCTCATTCAGGCGGCTAAATCGGTGCCGGCTTCATAAAGGTCTCTTTAAAAAAAAAAAAAAGAATGGGATCAAGTCAAAATGTGTGTCTTGAAACATGGACCCTTCCTGCCTGAGTGTGGAGGGCAACATTAATATGTGATGTGTTTTTATAGCTAAGATGATAATGGGAGGTCTTGTGAGCGTTAAAATAATGAGGTGCAGACTGATACTGATGCCTGTCATAGTGGTACTTAGTGTTTTATACGCTTGATTAGGCCCTGATTAGAGCTAATCTGACATCAGTGTGAGGCCAGGTGAAGAGCTTGGTGGATCCCCTGGTACAGCAGTGAGATCTCGCAGTGAGCGCTGCGCCCGCCCCTCGCCCCGGGCTCCGCTGCGCTGCTGCTCAGATCACAGCTCAGAGATCTGCCCCTGAGGGAGCCCTGATGTCGGAGAGATTAATTGCAGACTGCGGAGCTGTAGCGTGCTGGGAGCGCACATCGCTGGAAGGCTCAGATATACTCCCGTGGTACACAAACAGGCCCTATCCATCAGCATGTGCACCCCCCAGAGGTGCTGCTCTTTGTCTCCAGGTACCACCGGCTGGCATCCTGCCCACAGCCTCCTCTTTCATGTGGCCAACAGAATTACCCTGCTCTAACTGAGAGAGTGCGCTTGTGCTTGTGTGTATGCTAGTGGAGTGTGACGCCTGCGCAGGTACAGCTTTCATATCTCCTCTGGTTCTGGCAGCGGGCCAGGAGGACAACCTCACAGGTGGCTGACTGCTCTGTTTACCCGCGGGCTCTTAAGAGGGCCGCTCCGACAGGGCGTCTGCAGCAGCCGCACATTAGCGCAGGGGCAGAGCTACAGTCTAGTTAGTGGTAAGGCTGAGGAAGCGGTTTGCCATGTGTGAGCATCGTGCACAAGAGTGTGAGTACAGTAAACCATTGAGGCTTTTCATGTACAGCACAGCCCCAAATGTGAAAGTCTGCTGTGTGGAGCTCATGCGCGTGGCTGCGTGTTTGCATTTACCCCATGTTTAGTTTTATTTGTACATGGAGAAAAACTGAAGGTACAAACCCACAGTGTGCCGCGATGCTTATTTTGGGTAAACGTAACAACTGGTATTTCCCACTCTTCAAAGAGAGCTGTATAATACTCGGGTCTGCTGTCTTCTGAGCGTGCTTTGTGGAGATCCCCACTGTGAATCCAGCTTAAATGCTTTTCCATCCCGCAAACTCCTCTCTGAGCACCGTGGCTGACTCAACCTTGAAGATGGCTCTGGACTCTCAGCTAACTTTTCACAACAAAGACCCTCAGCCAATATCTTTTACTCGATTAACATTCAACGGTGTATAGAAGAGAAAGATGAGAAGGGAAAGTCTGTAAATGTATTGATAAACTTCAGGAAGCGGCTCCAGTGTTATCTTGAGCCCTTATGCGTGCTAAGTGTGCTAACGTCTGTGCATGTGCTGGCAGCGCTGCTTGTGATGTGGGGGCGGCAGTCTCGCCGCATTTTTTAATTGCTCTGTAAACTGGCTCAGGTGAATCACCACACATTGAGTCATTATAAAACAGGCTTCCGCTGCAGGGGAAATCGCTGCTTCGGCTAAAACCACTACACCATAACTGTGGACAACAGTTCATATACGTAGATGTTTCAATGCATCACGGCCCTGTTGTTAAGTGATGGATAAACATGCCAGTGTGTGTAAAAGGAGAACGCTGGGTTGCCACTTCAGGCTTTCCTGGCAACGTGTGAGTCACCTTCTTAAAGCGTTTACTGGAAGCAGAGGTGACAGATATAACTATACGCTTGAGCAGAACAACTAACTAAGTACTAAAAGAAACAGTTCGGACATGTTTGTTTTAGGACTCATGTGCAGTGACAGACGAAAACTGTTCTGGTATTTTGAATGAATAAAGGGACAGAATGGGATTTTGTACATACATCTTCTGAGCTTACAGAGGAATCTTTCACGGTTTATAATAATCATTACAAACAAAAAAACACTGGATTAAAAACAAAACAATTGGACATTGACAAAACCAAATAAAGCATGATTTTGTATCAGTTTTGCTCAAACAGACAAACAAACAGCAGAGTGACTATGGGTTTCCTCTGGGTGCTCCAGGTTCCCCCTTCAACTCAAAACATGCACAATAGGATACAGAAAGGTGAATCTGACATAAGCCAATAGCTCTCGAAGACGTGTTGCTGGTTTTTCTGTTTTGCAACGATTTCATCCAACTTGTGCTCTTGTGATGTATAGCAACATATGAATCTTCTGCGCAAATTCAACCAGGAAGACCAACCTGCAGCCTTCATTATCCAATCATCCAGTCACGGCCCCATCTCGAGCCGCACCTTCGCGTCAGGTAATCACCACAGCCGCTCATTCTGCTTCAGCGATTCAACACCCTTCTTCCCCTTCTTAAGCTCCCCAGTCAATCACTCCCAGCCGTGCTGCGACCCTCCTCCGCCCTTCCTCTGCCTGGCCTCTCCTCGGCTCCGCTCGTCATATCAACTGACCACCCTGGATCTCTTCCTACCACCACCAGTGTCCGGGCTCCGGGGAAAGATTCTGGCTATCATCCATCATCCATGTATTCCATATCATTAATGCAATCTTCCGCCGGGGTCTGGGCCCCAATCATGATCCGTGTTCAATAAAACTTCACATTCTGTCTCTGTGAGTCTTTACAGGTTGAAATATAATATTCCGCAGAGGGGCTTTAAAATGTGATCTTTTTTCAAATTTGTATCAAAGTCATTGCTTACCTCTGACTTGATGCGAGCATTGCAGGTTATTGTTGCCCCACTCATCTTCACCAGCACCTGGCTGTGACGTCTTTCTCTTCAAAGACTTGAGGGAAGAGCTGCAGGTAATCCTCTATCTCTGATGTCATCACTGGGTCCTGCAAAGAGAAAGTAGAACAGTTCAATTTACTCCCAATTTTGGTCCTAAATCTTACAGTAAATTTGTTATGTGTCACTGTCTTTCTTAATGGGATTCTTCACACTCAGTCTACGCCGCAGGAGGGCGCCTTTGGTTTTCCACTTAGAAAATATTTGGCGATCATTGGCCATTATTGACCAGCTATCTGGACAGGAAGATCTGAAGCAAAATACCTGACCCAGAAACAACACGCAATCAAAGAAGAAAAATCTATATCGAGCAGGCACAGGACAATAACTCCTTTAGGACAGGATTTTTTTTGGCCCGTACTCTTTATTGGCCAGGGCGGCACAGGGTGAATGGGAGAGAATAGCAGGGAGAGGCATTCACATCAAATCACCAATGTTTCCTTTTTAAGTTGTGGTACATTGCCTAAATAAAAGCATTTACAAGCAATTGATAATATAAACCGCTTACATTCAAACTGAAAATAACTCTACTGGTCATTTATTTGTTTGTTAATATGCTTGCCCTGTCAACCAGCCTCATACTGTGACAGAAGTAAACAGAAGTCGTTAAATGTACACGCTCCAGAGTTGAGATGGAGCAGCTGCTATTTGATGGGATACTTAGCAGTAAATTTATGACATAAAATAAATGGCAATTGTATAGAGAAACGTAGAGTTAAGAAGAAAAGAGTTAAGAAATAGTGCACAAGAAAAGAATAATGCATTATTATCATCAGAAGCGGGTAGTCACATTGAACTTTACATTTTAGAGTAGTTTTTGTCATACCATACTTCACACCTTTTTACTTTTGTAATACTACGATAAAGAATCTCAACTTGTGCAATTATGTTGTCACTCCCATTTGTGATTATTAATGGTGTAGGGAAATCAAATACAGCAAAAATGGCCTGAACAAAGCATTTTAAATGAAAAGAGTTCCTGACAAAACACCACACTTGGCCTGTATAATTTTCGAATCATAGCTCAATTCCATACTATCACATAGGATACGTAAAGCTGGATGTCTCATCACTTGAGTGCCTAAAGTCAATATTTTTTTCCAAATAGAAATCCATTCTCCCGCCCCCCGGCTGCCTTTGAAGTGCGTGTGTCTGGGTCTTACATCAGACATCAGGGTCAAAGCAGAAAAGGCAAGTCAATTTACAGGCCCACATCAGAGGCACAGGCAGGTACGTATAGGGCCAGGAGAGCCGCGCGTCTGTCAGCTATCAATGGAACAGACAGCTCGAGCGCGCCTTCATTGTGCAGCATTACAAACGTGGATTTACGAGAGCGCCGCTGAGGAGGAGGGGGAGGAGGGCAGTGTCCGGCAGCACGCGTAAATGTTTGTACGTCAGGACTTCAAAGGCCAAACGGAACCTGTAAACCTCATCTTGCCATTAACAATGTGTCCATGCGCCTTCATTCCCACTCCATATCAGTCAGTACTATTCAATTCTGTAATCTGCATTTGTGTGTTATCAAACTACCAGACTCTTTGGACAGTGCGTGAGCAAAACCAAACCAACAAACTTCAAATTTCAGGTCAGGGATTGCACACAAAACCCCCCCAACATATCTGATGTTTTCCACTTTGAATCAAAGGGGGGAAAGAGGTGGAATTGTCCGGTATGTGAGACAAGAGTATGAGCAGTGAACTGAAAATTGAGTTTTAAGTTAAGATTAAACTTCACTGCTTTGAGGTACATGAGAACTATTCAAACTACTGTGCAATGGAGGGGGAAAAAAAAAAACATACAACTTGCTTTGAACTGCATTGAAGTCAAGTGCAATATACATCTTTGTATGAGGAGTTAGACATCAAATAAAGGCACAAGCAGTAATACAGATTTTAGTGCTCTGTGGGCTTGAGCAGAGTGTTCAGATTTTGCAGATATGAAGGCCATATTGCTCTAACTGTTAAAACGTATTTCATTTGTTTGACTGATGCCCTGTAAAAGACAAGACAGGCCCCGTAGCGGTCCAGAGTCGACTGAGTGCGAATGAAAGAACATGAACAGGAAATGTTTAGGGCAATACTATAACACGAGATTGCTAGAAAAAGCCTATAAACAGGCATAAACATGAGACAACATTTTGAAAGCTGCTACATTTATGGACACATCATTTAAAGTGATGGCTGGAAATTGATCAGTAAGAGACCGACTTCTTTCCTTATCTTGTTCGTCGCACCAACTGCATCTATTGACGGCAAATCGGCCGTTGTACTCATTGTGACTTTACTTGTTTTGATCTTGTGGCTCCAGCAACAGTTTGCAGTCCATTTCTTTTCATTACAGCAGTTGGAAACAGCCTCCAGGTAACTTAACAAGTAGTTAATGTAGTTTTTTTTCCTCTTCCTTTTTTTCCAAAGTGCCATTTTGTGATGCAGATTTGCCAACATAAAGGAATAAAAGGCGCGTATGCCGCTTTCAAAAAAAAAGGGGAGGCTCAAAGACATAAACAACTCTCGCCGCGATATAATAATGATCTGGCAGGAGGCGCACATCAAATACAAAGGGGGATAAAAGACGGTGCGCAACACACCTCCAATCGTGGCTCCTGTATGTGCCGTTACATGCATGGGTTCATTAGGCTAAGCATGTGTGGAGAGATGAAGGCTCCGACGCTGGGGGATTTCCCTGTGAGCGCACTGTCTCAACATGACCGCCCGTGTCTTTGAATACTGTACAAATGCATGGCTGAGGGCGCAATCATCAGGCCTCAGATCCTGCGGAACTTCCTTGGACTACTAGTTTTTTTTTTCCCGTTTTTTTTTACTAGTTACAGCAATTGAAATATGCCTTTGATAAGAATGGAGAATTGATTTATGGATGTCGTTTTATGGCGGCTGCCTCGTAACGTGCTGCCCCAGAGCAGTCTATCCGGCAGAGAGAAATTTGCTTTGGGGGCGAAGGAGGAAACCACCTGCTTTGATTTACGGCCGGCATGGATTGGAAGTTGCAGTCTGGATTGCGGTGTATGAAATCCTTGACATGTCTTCTAGGTTCAGTTGGGCCGTTAAAACGTTCTCGTCCAAAACCTGATGGTCTGAATTATTGTCAAGACGATAAGACTGCTCTGGAGTCTGGATAAACAAAGACAACTGTTGAGAATTAGCAGACAATTGAGATGCACATCAGAGGGACAAATAGACATTTTACAGGGTTATATAGAAAAGTCCTCTGAGATTGAGTTTAAATGTTTACAAGCTGTGCAGAGCAGTACATTTTGATGCAAAAGGCCCAATAAGAAATGACTCATTTATAATAAGTAATTTCATGTGTATTTTAACAAAATGTTTGCTAAATAATGATGATTCTGTTCTTGTAGTATGTAGAAGGTGATAAACAAAAAGTTTCTGTCCAAATGACGTTGTTTAATCTGCATGTGTATAATTTGCAACAGTTTTTTTTTTTAAGTAGCTGTAACTAAGGACTTCCTTCAGGCAAACTCTGGCAGTCAGTACAACCGGGCCTTCCGATACTTTGTCTGTGTGCGTCTCCTATGGCTACAGGCAGGGCCTCCTCCGTTGTTTAACGGCTATCTCGACACCCACTCACCCAAACGGAGGCATGCCATACAGCAGCCGGGATCTGAGATCCTGCCACCGATAGGCACCGCAGTGCCACAGATTCCATTAAGCTCCAAATTAAAGCAGGCACATCAAAGCCCTGTGAGAAGGCAGCATGGAGATGTGACAGGCAGGAAGGGGAACCCAAATGAGTGAGGGGAGCATAAAGGAAGAAAAAAAGAAAAAGGGGGCCTCATTTACGCAATCCCCGAACGTGACAGAGCCTAATCCAAATCAATATCTCTGAGTGCTGGAGTGGTGCTACAATGCTAGTGTGGAACATATTAGCTGAAGATGAAAGCATCAAAGTGGTTAGCTAGATGAAATTATGTCTTTTATATCATGAGGAATAATTGGAAAAATATGGGAGTGCTGGCATACATTTGTGCTAACATGCAAATGTGCTTTATGAAACAACCACATTTGAAGTCAGAGCAGTAGCTTTCTTTGACCCAGGAGGTTTCCTCACTGAAGCTCCAGTGACACCTGACTGACAGTTCAAAACATTCCCTAACACATTTTATGCATTAGAACCTTTATAGACTGTAGACACACCCACACATAAGCCACTGAAGTAAGAACTCCGTGCCAGTCTTTGAGTAAATATTGGGATAAAGGTAACCGCTAGACATAACCCTTGAACTGTGCGGGGGTCAGATATCTATGAGCCTGATCTGTGCCCTCTGCGCAGAGAGTTAAGTCGAGGGGCACCTCTGGGATTCCACTGTCTGTGTAGATAATCTCTATTTATTTTTCTGTCCAGGGTGGAAAATTTGCAATCAAGCCCTTGGGTTCGGGCAAGTGTTTATCGCTGTGATGTTTGTTGAGATTGAGGACATGATTTCGTCCTCCGCGCTCCCAGGGCTGACCTCTCCTGCCTGGGAGCATCGGGAGCGTCTCTGTGTGTTCTCCAGTGGCAGCGAAGGGCCAGAGTGGGCTGGGTGAGCGGCCCCACAGTAGCCTGTCTGATTGCATCGCCACACATGCGTCCTTTAAAGTGTGTCCCCCTCCCCGCCGCCCAGTTTGACCAGATAAGGGCCCCCTCATGCTCCGGTTCAGCTAGGGGACAGGAAGACACACAGAGGGGTCAACCGTAATGCCATCTGCTCCCCATGCACAACAACCACTGTACGTCCATATCAACAAACCGCTGAGCTGTCTAAACAAGGCTGCCTGTGCGCCCGGACGAGCCCCCACTTTCCAGTCTATATTGAGAGGCATACACGGCGGAGAAAATACAGGATGTTTATGAGACTTGTCATAAAGGCAATGTTGAGTGAGTCCTCAGACACTGATAAGCGTTTGTCTTTGGATAATTGAGGTTATTTGTCCTTCCAATAACCGTTTGGGCTTTTCTCATGGCTTTGAATTTCACCACAAACGGTTTCTACTTTCTGGGAAAATACAAACTCAGATGGTTTAGCCAATCGATTTACTCGTTTATTATTTTGTCAATAAACTAAGCCCATAAACTAATAATGATAGGGGAGGATTTTAACAGAATTTGAATCATTTAAGCCCTTAAGCCTTAACCAAGTGCATTTTCTCCAGTTCAGCTTTACCCAAATCTAAAAGCTTCTCGAGCTTACAGCCACGAGGCCAATGCAACCTCATTTGAAAGCTAAGGCCTACAAAACTGATCTAAACAGATCTTTTTCCTTGCGAACTTTCTTGACACATCTTCTCATCGCTTTTTTTGGTTGCGTTTTTGTCACTTTTTCATCATTTGTTTTGCTTTTTGTGGCATTTTTGATGCTTTTTCAACACACATTTTGTCACTTTTTCATTGCTTTTTTGTAAATTTTGTTGTTGTGTTTTTGTTACTTTTTTATGCTCTTATGTAGCGTTTTCGTTGCGTTTTTGTCACTTTATCGTCACGTTTTTCTCACGTTTTGCTCACGCTTTTGTTGCGTTTTCATCCAATTATTCTCGGCTCATTTTTGTTGCTATTTTGACACTTGTTTCAAGATCCAAACTGGAAAAAAGGTGCTCGGTTCAGGTAGGGGTTGAGAAGTTAACAAGTTCAAACTAACGCGGTTCAAATTGTGCTTGAGGACCTCGAGAAAATAACGTTAATCCATCGGACAAAACACTACGAAAGTGTGCACCCTTTGATTTCCAGCCAAGAGGGAGGTCTGTTGTTGCAAGGATGGTGTTAATGTGGATACGGGTCAGCCAACCATGACATCACATTCCACAGTATGACTAACCGTGCGCCGACAGTGACTGACAGCAGGCTCCGCGGAGAAGACGCCTCATCCTGGCATCGGGAGGCATGTCGGAATGCAACTTAATCTGCTTGGAACTATTCTAAAAACGGAGGCGCTCGGTGTGACGCTCCGCTCGTGGCATTTGTGGCCGAGTGTGCCAACCCCCCCCCTGGTAGCCACCGCGCGGACTCACACGGCCGATACGTGGCGCGATGGCCCGACGACGGCTGATTCCACAGGTCCACACGTTAGCACTGTCAGCAGCTGTCACTCAGGGGAGATCGAGTTGCACTGAGGCAGCCAGGTCAGAGAGCCTCCAGGTTTACTGCACTGTGTGAGCCAACGTTTACGCACCCTTTCATCTAGTGCGCGATCGTGTGTCTGTCTGGTGCTCTGTTGATATCAGATATTACATTACAAAAGATTAGTGAAAGAGTGATAAATATAAAAAAAATATATATGGCTGGGGAAAAAATGTAATGATTACCCTGGATCTACATCTGGAGATGGGCCCCTGGCT
The DNA here is from genome assembly GCF_951799975.1 of Gobius niger. Classification (NCBI taxonomy): domain Eukaryota; kingdom Metazoa; phylum Chordata; class Actinopteri; order Gobiiformes; family Gobiidae; genus Gobius; species Gobius niger. Next base: position 19,187,313 of record NC_136854.1, on the reverse strand, counting down.
AGGTCGCCCACTGCTTCATTGCCTCAGATGGATGGGTCAAATGCAAAGGATAACAAAGTACATTTAATAATTTAAACATAATCAGAAAACGACTAGACTGGGTTGTTTGTCTAAAATGTTTTTGTAATTACGAAAAAATACAATACAGTACAATTTGATATGCCATGTTTGTGAAATATTAAAGGAACAGGCCACCGTTATACCATACTGTGATATGTTCTTTCCTGAGTTGATACGTACCTGTCTGGTCATTTCTAACTACACCCCGTTTGGAGCCATAGGAATATACTGGGAGAGGCCAAATGCTAACAACATCTTTGGTCTTTTTGCATGACTGATGGCACACAGTTCTTCTATACTGAGATATGTTCTTACCTGAGCTTAGACGAGTTGATACATACCTGTCTGGTCTTTGTGCGTGCTGATGGAAGAGCGTGGTCGCTTCCAACTTCACCCCCGTTTGGAGCTATAGGAATACATTGGGAGAGGCCAAATGCTAACAACGACTTTAGTCATTTTGCATGACTGAGGGCACGCACAAAGACCAGACAGGTACGTATCAACTCGTCTGAGCTCAGGTAAGAACATATCTCAGTATGTAAAAACAGTGGCCTGTTCCTTTAACAATCGTACATCCCTTAAAGCCTTTTCATTCAACAAAAATAACATCGAAAAGAACAAAATATATGTCTCTTAGTAAAAAAAAAAGAAATCGGTTCAGACGGTTCATGTTAACCTCTTAACCCCCACCTGAATCGAGTACATTTTGTCCTGTCTGGCTTTACCCAAATATAAAGGTTTTCAAAAACAAAACAAAATGTCAAAATAGCGACAAAAATGAAACGAAAACAAGGATGCAACAAAAGAGTGACAATAACGCGATGAAAAAGGGACAAAAATGTATGACGGAAACAAGAAAGCCAAAAAATAGTAACAGAAAAGTGACCCAAAAAAATGATGAAAAGGTGGCAAAAATTAGACAACAACCCACTTATTTGGAAAAAAAAAATCAAAAAAGTGACGACAGTGCGGCAACAACGCAAGGAAAAAGATCAATTTGGATGAGTTTTGTAGGTCTTGGCTTTCAAATGAGGCGTTACACTGGCCAGGCTGTGAGCTGGTGGATTTGGGTAAAGCTGAAGTGGAGAGTTAAGGCGGAGGTTAAGAGGTTGAAAATCAGGTTCGATTACTAAACTAAAAAGTTGTCCCTGTTACATGAAGCACTCATCCCTGAACAATGTCCAAACTGAAGCTTATCTCCTTTTTTCCATGTTTTTAGTTGTTCTTGACTCAAGAGGTAAAAATTGGGGAAACTACATGTCTAGAAAGAGGCCTTCTCCTGAGTTAGTTTTAAAGTAAGACAAGGCATGTTCACGAGACAACGCAATTTTAAAGCATTTTAAAGTATAGTCTATATTTTGACACAGAGCACCTTTCTTTTGCCACATCTAAAAAGTCTCCCACTCTTAAAATAGAACCTTCCAAACCGTGACACCTACTTTGGCTCCAAACCGCGACTCCAACACATTATCAAGCCAATCAGGAGATAATAACTGTCATCTATCCCTGTTTAATTAACGAGTCTCTCACTTGTTTCCAAATGCACTTCCCATATTCCGCCAGTGCCAAACGGCTTTTATGACCTCACCTGAGAACGGTGCTTTCCACTCCTCTCTCTAAGTCCCGAGGGCCTCTGGAAGAGCCAAGGCCCCCCCAGACTCAGCCGTCAAACTTCAATTACACCAGCGGTTTCAACCATTTGATTAATTGATGGTTTTATGCTTGCCGAGACAACAAAGGAGGACTCTGCATGCAGTCACCACTCCAGGTAATACAGTCGCAGCCTATCAAAGCATATTTAAGTCAGTTTGAAGACAACGCGAGCTGTAAGCGGGAGCATGAATCTCAGCGGCGAGGGGAAACTGTCACGCGGGCCCTTGACAGGCGGCCAATGAAAACAAGGAGAAGTTACACAATATGGCCTGTAATACCTGGTCAAACAAACCACTGATTGATGCACTGTAGACAATGGGAAAAGTTCAAGATCATCGTGGCCCGTGGGCTTTAGATCATCTCATAGGAGAGGCCCCGATCTTCAGCATGCTTTCCTTAGTTGTAATTATGCTTTACTTGAAATAAACTCTTGGATTAGCTCTAATAGGGAACAAATTGCCCGAGTGTTGTCTCACTAAGGGAATCCTTTCCAAAACCCACATGCTTACACAGACAGCTCCAAGCTTCTTTTGGTGGTTTGGTGGGGCAGACACTGTCACACAATGAGAAGAGCACTATTTAAGAATGATTCTTTTAAGAAAATTAAGAACACCGATCTTCTTTTTGTAGCATTTTTTTTTTTAACTTTACTTTAAATGCTGAGCAAATTTCTCATCAAGACATATGGATTATATACACACACACACAAGCAACACCTGACTTTCAACTGGACAACTCTGTCTGGTTTGTTATATTCCAGTGTTCCAGTACAGTAGCAGTGTCTTGATTATGGTGAACAGTGAGTTTCTGATGCAGTCATGTTAAAAACATGCTGCCTGGACAGAAACCATAAGAAAACAGCGCTTTAACCTCTTAACCCCCGCCGCAACCAAGTGCTTTACTGAAATCTAAAAGCTTACAGCCTACCTGACTTTTTGATATTTCTTTTCATTGCTTTTTTTGCTGCTGTTTTCTGGCGTTTGTCACTTTTTCATCACATTCTTGTCACTTTGTCATCGCCTTTTTGTCACTTTTCTGTTGGTCTTTTGTGGCGTTTTTGCCGCTTTTTCGGCAGACATTTTTGACACATTTTTGTTACATTTTTTCACCTTTCTGTTATTCTTAGGTTGATCTTTTTGCATATCATTTTTATCCTTGTTTTCTTCAAATTTTTGTTGCTATTTTGACACTTTTTTTTTCTCCAAGAAGCTTTTAGATTTGGGTAAAGCCAAACTGGAGAAAATGCACACAATTAAGGTGGGGGTTTTGAATTCAAATTAAATACTTGTTGACCTTAAGACTATTTAGCGTTACCTTCAAGCCAAAAACATCGACTATGATGAACTCAAAAGAATCCTGAAGTTTTCAAATCATACATTTAAAGGGATATTCAAGGATTTTTTTTTTACATAGTCCTTATATTTGAAGAGTTTAGTGGTGCTACGCTAGTGCTAGGCTAGTGCATGTCTATGGTAACTAGTAGCCTGCTTTAAAAACAGTCTGACCCAAGCACAGTGCACCTGAGGCAAATCACTTATAACACCAGACTACCGATATTAATGTGTGTGTTGACTGAATATTTTTGGAAATATAACCATTTTGCATTTAAAAGAACTTATACTTGAGCAGCATCAGCTTCCTGGTTGTAAGCTACGCAGCGGCGGAGTGATCTGCTAGGTTACCGGATCTACAGTAGTTTGTTTACCTTCGGCCGGCATTACTACACGTGGAATTCACAAAGGAGCTTTCTACAAATCAGATATGGCAACGTTTGGAGGACTACCCCATGATTTTGAAGAGGTTTTTAATACAGGCTACTAGTTACCATAGATATGCGCTAGCCTAGCACGAGCCTAGCACTAGCCTAGCATTAACCTAGCACACTAGCCTAGCATTAACCTAGCACTATAAGTAATAAGTAGACACATGATCTTGAAATACAAATTATTTACGGAGAAAATTAGGATTCAGCATTCTGTTGGGAAAAATTAACTTTTATGGAAAAAAAACAGCTATTTCTTTTAACTTATGTTGTTCTAGAACTTAATATGTCCTTACTCTTGCCATACATTGGTCATTGACTCTGTGCATCCATAGATTTAAATGCAAAATACGGCTGTGAAGACACATTGCGTGTGTGCGTCCCAGATTATGCATGTTCGTGGTGAGCGGGTGGGGCCTTCAATGCAGCAGGCCCCTCAAGCCCAGACTTGAAGGCATTCTTTCATCGTTGCTAATCTCCGCTAAACATAAACAGGAGCGCATCCTCAGTGTCACCCATGTGGGGGTCACTGTGCCCTGACCCGCCTCACACATGCAGGGCAGTACGTACGTGCATCCAAACCACTCGCATGTTTGTGTTTGTGGGCCAAATCTCGATCAATCGCGCTATATCAGTTGTTTATACAGACACTTAGCAATCATTGGAGGGTGTGGAGCAGACTGTTTATCAATGAGGATGCGTGTGTGTGTGTGTGTGTGCGTTCCTGTTGGTGATGGGTAATCCGGGGACACCAATAAAAGGGTGCGACCCGACATGCAAGGCAGCCGCATCCGCAACAACCAACAATTAAATATGTTTTCTTTTTCCCTTTTCTTTTCACCATAGCTGTGTAAACCATAATTACATGTGGTTTAAACAGGAAAAAAATTACGTCAAGAGGAGCCCATAATTCACAGGGACAGAGATATGTGACAATAAAGAAACTGTTTCCAAGAAGCATGGCCTGGCCACAACTGAAGCAGAAGCGGGACTCATTTGCCTAAGAATGCTACAGGCAGTTTATCAAACGCAATATGATGAGTATCCCTTTGAAAAGGATTCATTGATATAAAACATTTTCATGTGTGACTTTTTGTGTTTACACTTAGGGGGTCATTTATCAAGGCAGGTGCTAAATAGTGTGTGCACGCTGAAAGATACAGTATGCTATTTTTTTGGCATGTTGCTCTTAATTTAATGTTGCCTATATTACAGTATTAGGGCCCCAAAAATAAGGCAATGCTGCATGCAATGTAAATAATGGACAAATGACTCTGCTGCTGCTGTCCCCCCAGAACAGCTGGTGGAAGTGTGTGTGGATCGGGAAGTTTGGGCATCTCTGCTGAGACTGCTGCCCCCGCGACCCGGCCCCGGATAAAGCGGAAGAAAATGGATGGATGGACTCTGCTGCTGATCCACATTTGCACTCGCTACTTTGCACATGAGCAACCGCTTGGTAAATGACCCCCTAAGTAATATATTGTATATTGCAGTGTTTTTCAACCAATGTGCCGTGGCACACTAGTGTGCCGTGAGATGTTGTCTGGTGTGCCTTGGGAAATTATGCAATTTCACCTAGTTTTTTTTTTTTTTTTTTAAGAAATTCATTATTTTCTGCAAATATTGTAGAGTTTCGAATGTCTGTGCCCTCCAGTGATCGGCAGAGTAACCATGTAATACTCTTCCATATCAGTAAGTGGTCGCAGGTTGCTCATTTGTGATGATCAATGGCATTGTGGCTAGCGAGACTATACGGTGTTCCTACTGAATATACAGTAGGAATTGCATTTTTTTACATGTTCTGCTGGTGGTGTGCCTCGTGATTTGTTTAATGAAAAATATGTGCCTTGGCTCAAAAAAGGTTGAAAAACACTGGTATATTGTATGTATGTGTGGGCTTTATATGCAGTACAACAACTTTTAATGCACACACCAGAAACGTCTTATTCTACATTATATGGCAATGTATAGGTTGCGATCACTTGACATCACAACATTCTAAAGAGCCTAAAGAGAGATAGTTTAAAATTGAGGTGGAGGGCAACTGAATTTTCTATGGCGGTAACTATATGGTAACTGGCGAACTACAGATTTTTTTGTCTTAGTTTTTGTTTAATATCTCAATAACTACTGAAAGAATCCACATGAAACAAAAACTGTATCAAAGTTCACTGTCTCCTCTGTCGGCACATATAAACCAATGTACAATTATTTTCTCTGAAAGGCGTCCTAAAGTGGAGGCAATATTCGGAAACATGAACGTGACCTATTGGCCCATATTGGCGCTCTAGTCACCGTACTGGGGCTCCTTGAGACAAGTAGGCCTTCCTGTGACAGTGACATCCGTCCAATGATCCAAAGGATATCGGTTTATATCCCGCTCGCACTGGTGCATAATGCCGTTGTGTCCTTGGGCAAGACACTTCATCCATGTAGACTGGAGTATGAATGGAGTGTGTTTGTAAATGCAGGACAAACTAGTCCAAGGCTAGTGTGGTGTAGTACAGTAGTATTGGTTATAGAGCTGAACTAAGCTTCTCTCACTGAACTGTGTAAGACTTGGATTTTGGCTCAACAACAATGATCTGGACAGGGCCCATTTGTCTGTTATTTTCTGTGCAGAGCATGCGTTATAATCAAGAAGACAAAAAAGACAAAAAAAATCACAGAATTCTGTTTGCGCTTTGTTGCGTTTAGTGTTAGTCACATTTCTGTAGTCTTCAATAACTGAAGTGAAAGTCACATGCTTTGAGCTCTGTGCACAATGCAGAGCAGTATTTTCTGAGCGTTTAGGAGATGAGGCCAGTGAATTAGTGCAGACGTACTGTTATAATCCATTTTAAGAGTCCCCTTCTCTGCTCTCCTCCTGCTCTTCAGCTGCATATCAGGGACAGATTAGGCCAGATCACTGAGGATTACCCCCACTCCCGACACAGCCGCTACACACTGACCAAAGGCACCCCCAGACCCCAGGAGAGAAGAAGATTTAAAACGGGGCTGTTACAAGGAGTGATGGAGCACATATGCTTCTCAAGATACAATTTTATGCATGAACTCTAGCCTATATTCAACATTCAGTATTTGCTCATAAACAAACACGATGATCATTAGATTTAATGGAGGGCCAGCTTATAAAAAATTGTTCACGCTATTCTTTTTGTTCCTTTATCTCAAAAGTCATTAATATCTTACTGGGGGCGCGTGATACTCTGATACAGTATACCTGATGGTCCATGGGGCTTTCTTCTGAATTCATTGAGAATGTAGGTCAAACCCTACTTTTGCTGTTGTTGTTGTTGTTTCTTGCATTCGATTAATAGATAAAAAGACATGAGGAGTAGAGGTGACTTGTTCATAATCACATTTACAAAATACCCGCAAACATACCTTCACCCCACCTGTCTAGTCCAGAGCATCTAAATGTTACTTGCACTGAAGCCTCATCCAGTGGTGGGACGGCAGTACTACCACATGGAAGCACAAAACAGGCAGGGTGAATAATGAGGCCAAGAGTCTTCCACTTATAAATGTGCACAACTTTCTGCACAACTTTTTGGTGCGTTGTCTTGTCTTTTTCTCCTCACTATTTTTGCCCAGAGAGAATATTTGGCCCTTTTCATTAGAGGAGAGCTTACATAAACAACATCCCTTCTCCTTTGCCGTGACAGCAGTGATCTTGTTTATGATGAATTATATATTAATATTTAATTCATATGCATGTATTTACAGACAAAGTGTTTTTTATTAACTTTTATTAACGCAGTATTATTCATAAAGAGCCCCTTTTGCATGGTCAAAGTCCGTCCACGTCATCAGATTAAAGCCGGCGCTTCCAATGGAGCACAACTTGAGAGTCACTTTTATGGGATTCAAATGAAAGATTGAAACTGTTTAATTGGATTGTTCTTATAAGTCAAAAGGATTTGCTTATGGAAGTGTTTCCAACTTGTAGCTCAGAAGCCATCATCACCAGCTCTTTCCAATCAGTCTTTTGGGACATGTGATTAGCGGAGGCTGCTGGAGGTTGCCATAGTGATGCAAAGGGGCAACTATCAACCGTACAGTGATTGATATAGTGGTATTAGTACGGTGTCGCCCAGGAAGTGACGTAGACGGATTAGAGGGATTTCTTTAACCTCTTACCTCCCGCATTAACTGAGCACATCTTGTCCAGTTCAGCTTTACCCAAATCGAAAGATTTCTCGACGGGAGCTTAGAGCCCATAGGCCAGAGTAACGCCACATTTGAAAGCTACAAAATGTATCTTTTTCCTTGCCTTGCCACATTTTTGTGACATTTTTGTCACTTTTTTAATCCGTTTTTATTGCATTTTCAAAACTTTTTTGTTGCTTTTTTGTCGCTCTATTATTGCTTTTGTCTCACGTTTTTGTCTTTCTTTTTTCTTTCTATTTTGTCCCTTTGTTGTTGCTCTTTTGTGGCATTATGGTCACTTTTGCCATCACTTTTTTGTCACATTTGGATTGCTTTTTTGCTGCTTTTTGTCACATTTGAATCGCTTTTTTGTTCCTTTTTTGTTCCTTTTTTGTCACATTTGAATCACTTTTTTGTTGCTTTTTTGTCACATTTGAATCGCTTTTTTGTTGCTTTTTGTCACATTTGAATCACTTTTTTGTTGCTTTTTTGTCACATTTGAATCACTTTTTTGTTGCTTTTTTGTCACATTTGAATCACTTTTTTGTTGCTTTTTGGTCACATTTGAATCGCTTTTTTGTTGCCTTTTTGTCACATTTGAATCACTTTTTTGTTGCTTTTTGTCACATTTTAATTGCTTGTTTGTTTCTCTTTTGTTTCGTTTTTGTGACTGTTTTTTACGCTTTTCTTCAAGAAGCTTTTAGATTAAGCCACAATGGAACAAATAGTCGGTTCAGGTGGGGGTTAAGAGGTTAAACGTAACAAGTGACTCATACAGTATTCAAAATTGCAAAGTGAGTATTATGTCACCGAATATGGCTAAACCAAAGTGAAAATCTGGCGAGAGATGTTGTGCAGCCCTAGATAATCCAAGAGCGCAGGGAAAGGGAGGAGCGTGCGTGTAGAGCCGCGCAATCACCCCACCTGTTCCAGAGGCTCTTCAGAAAACGCACACTACAAAAGGGCCGGCGGGGCGAGGTGCACGGACGCCAAAACAAAACCCCAAAGTCCCATTGTTCTAGCCGTGTTTCATCTCTCCTCCTTCTCTCCAAATATTTAAAGGAACACTCTGAATAACACGCTGGTGCTGAGAATATTGCCGTGTGTATATTGTTGAAAGGAACTCGGGCAGTCTGAGTTTTTCGCTCTTCAAAGGCGCTCTCTTTGTTTTGTTTGGGTTCTGTTTGCTCCTGTATTTGAATGGTGTGCGCCGTGATTTCGTGGATATCTCATTGTTCTAGGATTTGGGATTGTCGGACAGAGAAACACCCACTGGCTCATTTATTTTCATTGCGTCATGTGACTCATTGTTGAGCGGCGCACACGGGGAGCACAAAGACTAAAATGATGCGGGAAAAATAACAAAGTGGAGCTCCTGTTTCCCACTCCGCTGCCGGGGAGCTGTTTGTCAGAGAAGTTTGGGCCTATTTCATGATTGTGCTTTGAATACGGCTGCTCCTACACAGACAGCATGGCGCACATTTCCATGGCGCAGTCAATACGAAGCCGGTGATTAAAAATACAAGGCGGCAGCTTTTGCATCAGAGTTCAAAAACGCTGGCCTCAAACTGCAGAGCTGCGCTATTAATCATGTGATCAATGGGAGATGAGGGAAGCTTTGCCGACGAAGAGTTACAGCATCGTCTTCCAGGGGCCGTTTGATGGCCCTTTCCTGGGGACCGGGGCCACTGATTGGGCCCTGAGGGTGCCCCGCGGCGTTACCCCGTCTCCAGGGCCTGACTGACAGCTCTAATGAAGGCTGCCACCGTTGGGGTGAGGGAGTGCTCCAGAGCAGGCTCCCAACTTCAATGGGCCTCTGTGACGTCCAGAGAGCTGTGATTCCTCCGCAGTGGTGAGGGGTAAAGGGAGAGCCCGTGGGAGACAGGCAGCCTTTGAATATCACTCCATTTACTGCGTCAGTGATGCCGATGCACAGAAAAGATGCATACAAGGGGTGGCTGCGGTGAATCTTTCATAAGTTACAGACCCTGCTGAGAGTATAGCTTTACATTAACTCATTGTAAAAGCAGGGTGTGAAATCATTATGTTTTAATTTGATCATTTCTGGTACCGTGATATTCCTTTTTGGCAATAGGCTAGACACATTAAATATAGGAATAACAAGAAAAAAAATCTAAAATGGTGAGAATAATAACTTAGGTATGGCCCCACTCTCTCCCACAAAAATTAATCCTGTCGGGTTTGGTGGTTTTGACTGGAAAGTGTTTTTTGGTCATCAAGAAGAAAAGAGAAGAAAAGAGATGATTGTTCCTTTCATAAAATGTCACGAAAACAAAGAAATGTGTCGCTAAAGTGACCCAACAAAAGTTATTCCTCTCAGCATGCAGCCAAAGACTGTTCAAATCCAACAACAAGCAAACTTTTAACAACTAGACCTACCACCATCGACACTGTGGCCAATCGACCGGGAGTGCCACAGGGAACGTCACTCGCACCTCTACTCTTTGCCCTGACATCATAGACTTTACTAATAAATAAAGGCTTCCCTTTTACTAGGGCTGAACCAGATCTACGTCAGTGATGGCAAGTAAGGTGCTTTTATGTTGTGTATGTCCATAAGTCAAAGCGTTACATCATCAGCCAACACATTTGTTTACAATAGTGGGGCAAAAACTGGGACAAGGCTTTCGAAAACCATAGCAGTTACAGTTGTCTATGTATAGCCCTCTGACCATACAGAAATGTAAAATGATAAATAAAGCACTTTCATACTTGTACTATTATCATTTCATCAAACAACAACATCCCATTAACATTTTATACATATATATATATAAAAAGGTTTAGTTTAGAGTACAATTTAATTTAGTGATGCTGAATAGAGAAGTTGTGTGCATATCCTCTTCTAGCTGCAATGGAGGGAAGTTGAAGAGCAGGGGAACCTCTGAAGACCGGTCCACACTTTGTTCTATAATTCACATCTCGGGCTTCAGAACTCACCAGGATCTCCATGGGGCAACACACACTCTCTCTCTCTCCTGATGGAAAGACTAGTGTGCCACTGACTTTCTGTTTACACCACTGGTCCACTGGAGTATACAAGCGGTCCCCTCACTCCCTTGCTCACATCAGAGCCATGAAAAATAAATCAAAAACACACTGGTGCAGGCCATTTGTTAATCTCATGTTCGTCCAACCACTCAAATAAAAAAGCACAGTTTGGCAGAAGATTGGCACCATCCCCGAAATGAACAACTACAACAACAAAAAAGCATTTCAATCTTGCACGCATATTCTTTCCATTTGTCATAAATCTGTACAGTTGTAATACGACTCTTGGAATGATCATTTGTTTAAGCATAAATAGTTACTTAAAAGATAAAAGCAAACATGTTGGTGTTTTTGTTTGGGTTATTTCTTCTTCTTGTCAACTCCCTGAAGGCGTTTATGAGAGCTTTGGTAATAAGGACAAGAGACGGGTTTAGCTCGCATGAAGAAAGCTTTGATGTGCTCTTAGATTAAGTTGAGTCTTCAGCGATGTCTACAAAAATACATGCAGCTCAAGTAGATGGGCTCCTCTCTGCTGGCCCTTCCTCTCCGGTCCCAAACCGACGGTGCATGAAAGACAAAATGTACTCTCCACGGTAGCAGGAGACTTGTACAGGCCTTGTCAAAGCTTCAGATCAACCATTCCCCTAAGAGATGCAAACTGGGGAGAACTGTGTTTCCCAAACTTGTTTTTCCCCCAAAAAATTCTCTTAACACAAAATCCAAAGTTTTCAACAGAGCAAGTTCAGAGTGGCTTTGATTTTTTTCCATAAGTTTTGCCGCTTAAAAGAGATTTAGCAACTGCTTAGAAGACAAGCACGTCATCACCGGCGTACAGAAGAAAGAAAGATGGAGATTGATTCTTTTTTTTGGTTATTTGACAGTCCAGAGTGAGGGGGTGAAGACAGGGGAGTGACATTCAGCAATTGTTGGAGTTGGGACTCAAACCCACGATGCTGGGATGGGATCAGTGCTGTGTGTACAACTTGACGGCAGCCCCAACTGCTGACTGCACCTTGAAATTGTGCTTTGAACTTAAGACCAGTTGGATGCACTTTATATATTACAAGCACCAAGTAAAATGAATAACTGATAGAGGCTGTAGAATAATAACTAAAATAAGTCTTTAGACAGTATTGTGCCTGGTGTGGTTTGTGTTTGCTTTCAGTGTTAATGAAAGGGTGAATGAATTATTGAACACAAACAAAGCAGCTGATTTCAAATGAAGCGCACAACACTCTTCCGATCCGTTCAATGACAGTAATCTGCTGATGTGAGGCTGACCTCTAGTGGACACATTTGGAAGTTATCTCTATATGTTTATGCGTTCATTTCCCCCACCAAGCTTCTGGCAAGCGATACAAAAGGTAAGGATGGAAAAATAGATATATACATAGATATATATATATATATTTTAATCCCCATTTAACGACCTCTGCTTTTTGTAAGGCATCACAAATCAACCATTCAGATTGTGGTAGGAAATATGTATGCCTGATGGTCTTACTGTCACAATCAGCACATTTCTGTGACTGGAGTGGGCAAAATAAACATATCTCCTATCATCTACAGACTTTTCTCCCTCTTTTTTTTAACCTTTGCTTAGCCAAGAAAGTCCCATTGACATTTCAAATCTCTTTTACAAATGACTCCTGGCCCCAGTAGGGACCACATACTGTATGTATTTCTAAAGGGGAAGCTGTGAGCACTAACCTGCACCGTATGATGCCCATGTAAACAATAAAAGTCGTGGACGTCATTCTGACAAAACAACTCATGTGATACAGATCACAAGCTTGAATAAGATTGCTCAGTCCACAGTAGTTAAACACATAGAGGGTCATTTACAGAGCGTTTGCTCATGAGCAAAGCAAGTAGCAAAAGTGGATCAGCTGCAGACATTTATGCATTTTTTACTTACACACCATTGTCAGATTTGGGGGCATGATGCTGTTATACAGGCAACATCAAAAGGTAAATTAAGTGCAGCATGCCCACAGAAAAGCAGATTTTATTTTTCAGCTTACACCTGCCTTGATAAAAATCTGTAAGTTCAAAAAGTTTAAAGTTTTAGAAATGTAATAGATTGCATATAATTGCAGGCCTGGAACTGCAATTTGATGTGATGGAAGTCATCTTAAATTCCCTGTATCTGATTGCTTTGCTTACAACAATGAAAGCAGGAGCGAGTAAATTAAATTGTTGTGTCCAGCACTTTATTCACTTTCTTACACATTCCTGGCTTCAAACGTCTTCACAGTGAGTTTATAAGGACAGAGATATGTATATGGACCTAGAGTCTGATGAATGATGATGATGAATAATTTATCAATTTGCAGGGTCACTTCTCAGGGTCACTGTCACACAAATGCAAACTAGCCTGTAAGTTCACAACACAGACAAGAATGCTTTATGCAGAGTATTTTTTGTACAAATTACTGAGTTCACAATATACTGACGAAGGACGAAACTAATTTTGTTCCACTAATATTGAAAAATTAATCAAGTAGGCCAAAAATCAATAATCTAGGCCCTTTAACTGATTATATTTGTGTCTATTTTTTCTTTCCTTTGCTGATCTCAGCTAATCTTCAGAACCTGCTGCCATCACTTTGACCAGTCAATCACCTTGTCAGAGGGGAGGAAGCTTGAGTGTGTACTTTTAGTTTTCTCTCCTCTCTCTCTTTCTGTCTCTCTCTCTCTTGCAGTCTTACAGACCATCACTTTAATTATTTAGTACCAAATTATCATTATATTAATAACTTATAGCAATGTGGCCCAGTGGAGACGAGGCCTGGTCAATTACAGGAGAAGGAGAAGTAAGTGAGCAGCAGGGGGTCGGAGGCAGGGCAGGAGCTGATCCAATGTGCTCCTCATCATCATTATCACTTGCTGTCAGACACAATTACCTTAGCTACAGACTCTGAGCACTTCAAACGGCTACTCACATGCATGAGCATATTCTTTTATTCAGATTATGACATCCAATGTAAACCAACAAACACAAAAGAAAGTCAAACAGATACAGAACCAACAGGCTCATGGAGCTCTGTTTGTTTTGCCCTGCATATATATGCCATGCATGCATACACATTTTTCTATGGAATAAACATTGAATAATATCTATAATAATCAATGTTTAATAAAAGTGATTCATTTAAACATTTCACATTATAAATCCACATTGAGAATTAAATCCTCCCCATTAATAATCCTAGGTCACACTTCACACCGATTAGTTAAATAGATGCATGATAGAGGCTGACAAGGAGTTGATGAGGAAAGGTAGGTCCGCTTTCATCACTGCAAAATTCCTCAGAAGTAATAATTGCTAAGCTTTGAAAGCTTTAGCGATTTATGGTTTCTCAAACCAAGTGTTTCAATAATCTAGCCCCTGAGCTGCTTGGGTCATTTATCCAGAGACAAAACAGCAACAGAGTAACCAGAGGCTCCATCAATAAAACTGCACAATTCCTCACTGCAAGGCGGCATTTGGTCAGTCTGCCTTTACTACAAAAGTGCAAGTGTTGTGGAGCTTCTCACAGAACTTAAAACCATATCTGAGTTTAAAATGTTCACTTCTTGAGTTAAGTCTTGGCCGAAATTGAAACAGAACTGTACCCATCTGTAAATAGTGTTCAGAGGTACGTTTTGAGAATGAAATTGAAAATGTACTTCACATGTAATCTTGATGTAGTGTGGAAAGTCCTGACCAGAGACTGGGGTTGAAAATTAGCACTGTATACTCTTTATGCATTGCATCAGCTACAAACTTGTAATTATGTTGAACTGCAATGTCCCTGTAAATAAATAATAAATAATAGATGGTCTGTTGACCTTTGAACAGCATTAAAAAAAATGGCGCTGAATCACAAAATGCAGATCCCAATACAGACAAATCATCACAATATCATATCAAACTCCAGTTTTGTTGTAACACATATGCTACAATCAGTTCACATGCATCTAAGTATTTTTCAGGTACTGTATGTACAACTTGTCTTTTGAGATTGTGCAAAGCTGTTACATGTACACAAGATGGCAGCCTTGTTCCAGATGCAGAAAATGCACGTTGTACATGTTACAGCTATTTTTAATCAGGAGCACCCAGTATAATGGCTAGAGAGTAATAATTTAACATTTTAAATATAATGTTAAATGATCTAGATTCTAAAGTCAATCAAAAACATGCATATGAGATTTCCACAACACTATTAACAGCTTTAAATATTTGTAATTTTAATAACATATTTTTCATTAGACAGTATAAGGTGAAAGGGCGTGAGGAGCAGGGGGAGACATTCAGCAAATTGTCAGTTTCGGTACTTGAACCCATGACGCTGTGGATATTTTACAGCATCCCTAACCAGTCCAGCACCGGCTGTTCCAGACACTCTATTTTCTAAATTAAATTTAGACAAATGTCTCCCTGAGTTGAGACCATTAACTTGACAGCTTTTCTTTAGAACCAGGAGAATATACGCATCAGAGAGGAAAATCTGCAACTTTTGGCCGACAAAACAGCAAGAATGTACAATCTTACCCTCTTGTCCAAAAGTGTATTGATTTTTGCAGCTTTGCTTTGATCCCCTTCCCTCTTCTCTTGGGGAGTATTCATGACTTTCACCATTTTGGCAAAATCCAGTGAAGAGGGAGCTGCGAAATGAGAGACACATTAAACAAATTACCACTTGCATATATAGTAATCTATACAGTTGGTTCATGCTTCCCTTTCTGCATTCTGAGATATTATACTTTTTTTAAATTATGTATATAAAAAAGTCATTTGTATGTTCCAAAATAAAAGCATCATTTTTTCAATGCTATGTTGTTTAAAGAGCTTGCATGGAATGAAAGTGCTTACATCCTGTTAACAGACCTCGGCTTGCCAAGAGAAGCTCATCAAGTGCCTCCTTTAAATATTAATGGAGCGATACACTCAGAATCAGTTGCAAGTTCACTGATATTAATCTCATTTTCATTCTACCCGCTTGGTTCTTAGTCAGCGATGCGTGTTACAAGCAAATACTTAACTCAGCCTATATTGAGAGTTGAATTTGGATTAGAGGAAACGCATGTCACCAATCAATAACAATTAAGTGTGCTCATGCAGCAAATTACATGTTGCATTGTTCACACAGCATGAGCACAATGGCATGCAGGTGCTGTACATATTCATTATATATTGTTTGATAATGACTGCGGACTGCAGACTCACGTCCACATTAGTGCAGGGTACATGGTTGTATGGGAAGGAATGGTGGTGGATATACCACAGTTCCGGTTGTGCAGTCACCGCCGTATGTGGTGCACCATGCAGGGTGCTGGATTAGGTCTACTGTGGTGATGAGAGAGAGGGCCAATTTCCTTCATAGTAAGTAAGACTAAGGGCTGAAACCTGCCAATTTTAGCCCAAAGTAAAGCACCACTTTCTACAAATGCAGTAGAAAGACATTTTGCCATGCTATGGACCATAAACATAAATATATTTAAGTGAAATTTTGTGTGAAAGACACACCATTCCCGGATGGTGTATTTAACTGTACTTTAAAAGATGTTCAAATCAATTATCCTGGACTTTTCTGGTGTGTTCTTGGACTTCATTATGCTGTCTGCTCCCAATAGTCTCAGATGTCTGAGACCATCACAGAGCAGCTGTATTTGAAGTGACATTAGATTACACACAGGTAGACTCTATTTAGTCATTGGGTCAACATGTGATCATTCTGAAATCATCAGTCAACTCCTGAAGGCAACTGGTTTCACTGAAAAGAAAGGGGGGCTGGTACTTAGTGTATGCATGTCACACTTTTCAGTTTTTATTTATAAAAAAAAATCTAAATCATGTACAAATTTCATTTCACTTCATGATTGTGTGTTACTTAGCATGTG
Organism: Gobius niger; assembly: GCF_951799975.1. Lineage (NCBI taxonomy): Eukaryota > Metazoa > Chordata > Actinopteri > Gobiiformes > Gobiidae > Gobius > Gobius niger. The sequence goes on along the minus strand of NC_136854.1, from coordinate 19,170,785 downwards.
TCCTTCACATAAAATTTATATTAAATATATTTATGTTTATGGTCCATAGTATGGCAAAATGTCGAAAAGTTAAAGGGGGGCCCATACTTTTGCATACCACTGTATATATGGCCTAATTGGGTGTTCTGTTTGGAAAGTTTGAAGCAACTGACTTTCTCACATTTAGTACTTAAACTCTAAAAATGTTTTCAATTGTAATATTTCCCAAAATCATCTTGAGGGCCAGAGGTTCTGTTCTGGAGGGCCGGTTTTGGCCCCCTGGCCTGTCTGATCAATAGCTTTGTTAAAGGGGCTAGATGCAAGTTCGTCATTTTATTCTCACTGCTGCCACGTCAGGTCTTATGCGTAACTGCAGCTTCTATATTAAGCTGTGTAGGATTTTAGGCATTTGAGGCAGTTGTGGTGAACAGGTCTGACCTCATTCTACACATTAGTACATGGCTGGAACATGTAGGGGGAGGAAAATACATAATTTTTGACATTTTTAAACTCTGTATAGTCCCTTTAAGGTGAGTTCACGATGACCTGAATTGTCTCATTAGATTTTGAACCTAGGGCCACAAATGGTTCCCTTTAAGTGTAGTCTATGGGTAGTGTTGGGGAAAATACTTTGAAATTGTATTTAGTTACTGAATACTTAAAATATATTTTGTAACATATTCCGTTACTTTGTCTAATCAGAGTACTGTATTCTGAATACTTTGAATACATTTTGAATATTTTCACATTGATTGTCATATATGTGATTGGCGTATAGTTACAAAAATGAAGACTACGAACACTAGTTATAAACTCACTTAGCATTAATGACATTAACTCTTTAACTCTCTTGGCAAATGGAGCAGCAGATACAGCGTCACGTGACACATGTGCAGTGTTTGTATGAACTGTGGCATAACGCGTTTTACATTAAAAGTTCTTTCTTAATAATAATATGCAATATGGAGCTAAAATGTAATGATTGATACTGGAATGCATTCCCTTGATATTTGGAAAGTAACTGTACTCTAAATACTCTCAAAGGAAAGTGTAACTTTACCAGAACACAGTTACTCAAAATGAGTATTCTAAATACATGTATTTAGTTACTCCCCAACATAAGTGCATAAGCCTGCCACTACAATAGTGACAAAGGATTCATGTTCAAAATAAATGTAACTGTTGGCTATTAATTGAATGTTTCTTCTAACTACCAACGTAAATCCCATAAAGGGGCCAAATCTGACCCCAAATTAGAGACACGCGCTCGCAGCAGTAATCTATAAACACGCGTCAAAATAGTAAACTCTGAAACATTGTCAGTCTAATTGTTAGTCCAATGTGCAAAACACCTGACTCTCTGTACAGAATAGTTCTGCATGTCTGGAGTTCTCACCTGACTGGACCCTCACAGATCAGGGAGGAAATTAAAAGCAAACTTTTGCTGCAGAAGCTGCATTTTTACTTCCACTGTACCATAGCACTGTGCACATATCCACTTGCATTGTGTGTGTGTGAGGGCAGTGCTTCGGCCCCTGCTGGAAGGTTTGTGTAGTACATCAACACAGAGGGGAGTTATTAGACAAAAGGCAGCAGCCTGAGCTTAGTCAGTCAGGAGGAAATGGTATGCAGCCCTGCTCCCTGCACCGCCCTCTCTCTGCCCCGGAGCGCATATGTCTCTTCTCCTATTTACAGCCTTCCGCCAGCACTGACTGAACACGGAGCACAGGAGCACATCCCTCCTACAAACCTGCTGTAAAGTAATGCCGCTAACGCCACAGTGATCGGAAAACAGGCAGGACATGGCTTCGTCGCGGATGGTTGGTAAAGTTGCCACGGGACTTCTGGGCGCGCTTCAGTCTTCTCACTCCGTTCTCAAAACTGCCCGTCCGCTCACATTTTTACACAACCAGGTAACTATCTGTCTTTAACTACATATACTGGGTAGACTCTTTCCAAAGTATTTCCTACAGGTTTTGCAAAATGCAGTGATATGTTCGTTGTGTAACTTTTGGCTTGATGCTACGCGCTGCATTGGTATTGTGACATCAGAGATTGAAAGTAGCTTCGCTAAAGCTGACGCCAGGTTATTTAGATCAGCCCATCCCTTTTTTAACAAAAAAGAAAAGAGGGGGGAAACTACTTCACTGTGCTCGGCATGTCGTTGCTTTAGGAATTTTGACTCAAGGAGTATTAGGCCTCTTAAACTTACTCCAACTTATTACTGTGCACCGATGGCAACAGCTTTTCAGAGCAACATAGACTTTGTCTTTACATTCTTGTTTGATCTTTATTACTCAGCAACACTCTGTCCTGACTTAACTTCATTAAAACTATGCGTGAACATCGTTTCCCCCTCTCCATTTTATAGCAGCCTGAGATGCATACCAGCACTATAAGACCAAAGGGGCTGTCTCTGCTGATAGGTCTAAAATGTGCTTGCACAGTGTTTGCTGTTTCTTTGAGCTGTTTTGACAGAGTGCACATGTGGCAGAATAGATGTGCTTTGGACTTACACAGAGAAAAATTCAAATAAATAAACAAGCACATTGATAGCCTACATAAAGCCTCCTGACAAAAATGATTCCTAATTGCAGTGATTATGATACAAAGCTGGCATCAAGCCTTCAGCTTCCTGTTAATTCACATTGTTTGGAAAACATGCATGCTACCGCTTTCACAGTGTAAAATGGTTCCGAGGAAGACGCTAAAGGATTTCAGGAGTTGAACATTGCCCTCTGTGCTCAGCCATGCAGCTCTGGACTGTCCACCACATCCTGCTGCTATCACGTCTTCTTTTATAAGTAGGCCGATATGCTTCTTTTATTGTTATTTCGGTCAAGTGGACAGACATGGCTTGCTGAGCTGGGCTCTATCGGTGCAAAAATATTGTTGAATTCAACCCTTCATAGATTTCCATCTTCAGAGTGATGAAAGAGTAACAGTCTCTACTGTCTGAGCTTGTCTGTGACTCATGACGCTCTCCGGCCGGCGGCATGTACAGTGACTAAGAGAGCGACTTTAAGAATGTGTGTAAAATGGGAACTATAGTGTTGCTATTTTACATCAGTTTCTTACCTTCAAAATATGCAATGTAATGAAGTTTCCTTCATTACATTGCATACAGAATAATATTTTTGCAGATCCCTTGGTTGGGAACCCCCCCCCAAAAAAAAAAAAAACTCATTCATGTGTCTCTGTCTATACATGATGGTCACAACAGCTTTCAGTTCACTGTCGTCATCAAACTGGGCCATCAAACGGCCAGTGTTTCATGGCATGGCAGACATATGTAACAAAAGTATATTTATTGAAATATAATGAGAAATTTAGACTCAATTTACTCAGTCTGTGTGAAACCGGCACTTGTTTTATGAAACATAAAGCTGATTATCTTGTAGGAATGGAATAAAGACAGGTGAAAGACCAGGTGACCAGGTGAAAATGGATCATTTTCCGAGGCACAACTTAATGAACTCTCATGTGGCGGCACACTGTTTGGGCAGGAGTGGGTTAAGTCAACGCTTAAATTGGGTGTTGTAAGACTTAACACACTTGGCAGATGATTCGGGTCAAGTGCATTTGGATAACTGCTTTTGTAAACATACCACTTTGAGTTGTTGCTTTGAAAGTTGAAGTTTTGCTCTTTGTTTTTGCTCTCTGTTGTCGAGTGAAGTAAAACAAGCTTGTATTTCTTTTAGAAAATGAAAAATCAATGCACCTGCTTGAGCTTTACACCCTTACAAACGTGTGCTCACTCAACGTGGTTTTGGGCGAGCTGGACGCTGCACACAGGCTCTCAAATCACATGATGACAGTGGTTCGTCAACTGGTGTCAGGGTCAGGGAACCTTTTTCACTTGGTCGCCTTTCCTGGGGGACATTTCTTTCAATATGTATGATGTAGAAAAGTAAAAAGAACATTCCTAAGTCCATTGAGTGGTTCATGATTTCAGCTTCATAGGATTATTTAATTTTAATTCAACAGTGATTTGTGGAAAAACAGCTGTTTCAGATATAATTAATGTAATGCTTGGATCAGGGCTTGTCATTGTAGGGGGAAGGCGGGCCCCGACGCTATACCACTTGAGAACCACTGCTTTTGGACACACTGGAGTGTCGCCTAAATTCAAGCCAATGCCGTGTGAGTGGGTGTTGGATTACTTTGGTAGCATGCGTTGACTGAGACATTTACTTCAGAGCAAATACATTTATTGCACTACTTGAAACCTGCTCACCCTGTTGTTTAGGCCTATACGAGTATGTTCTGAAATGCATCATTAGTTTTTACTCAAATATGAATGCTCCTGGAAGTGTGTAGAAGGTGCACGGCAAACTGAATCCTGAGTTTAAAACATTAATCGCACATCTATACATAATGACGATATTTGTCAGTTTTTCCAACATGGTGCGGCACATTAAAGACATATAATGAAAGCAGGGCATGGCAAGGTCGTGCTCAATTTTGAGAAAATAAAATATGTTCACTATACAGATAAAAACATGGGTTAGACAATGCTGTTCGAACGTGGAGCGATAAGAGAGACGAATGCTATGGAGAATACTACCCACTGTGCGAGTGTGCGGAATGCAAAATTAGATTTCCCCCCCGAAAAAAAAGTATCTTGTATCTAATTCTCGTGTGGCTCTTTAGAACTCACTGGTCTGATGGTTTCTAATACGATGTGAGGAGATTTGAAATGACTACTGAGCTCTGCCCGTCTGACAGCATAAGCTCCTTATCCATAACCATGAGACAAATGTTTTATTGTAATTTTGCAGTCTTATTATGGTGCTTGTTCACGGCTGTAAATTGAGGAGCCATTCACCGCGGCGATGGAGCTGTCTAACGTGGGATGTTAGCCTTGAGTGCCACTGCAGACACGACCGGGGAGATAAGTTCTGTTGCAGAGACATTTCCGACTTTGGGAGAAAAGGAAAGCTTTTCCTCACAGCTGCATTGGTTTTATATTGTTTTTCGCCAGTTCTCAAAAATAATTCAGCTTCACAACTGTCACATATGGACCGAAACTGGCGTAAACCACGAGCTAAGGACTGCAATGGCAAAGAACATAGATTTTTTTTTTTTTGCCATTAGGATGAGATTTGTGACGTTCAAGATCAAGATTCAGGGAACGGCACATGTTTAAGAAACTTTCAGGAGGATTTGAGAGAAGACTATAAATGCAGAATTAAAATTCCACGCATTTCCAAACATGTTTTCGAGGTAAAAAAAAGAAGCACGGAGACAAGATATTTGTTTGTTTGTAAAGGGTAGGAGCATTGGCAAAATATTGCAATTTGAATTCGATTGCGATTAGCTGTGCAGCAATCTTCTATCATCAAGTCAGTGGTCGTCTTCATGCAGGAAGAATTCTTAATCAGGAGCTGCAAATCGCTGCCCTCTGTTAATTATGAAGTAATTTGTATGCTTTCTCACGCTGTCCATTTATTTTTCTTCACTCAATAATTCAATTAAATCTTATTTTTCTTATGGTTTACTATTTGTTACCATCCCACTGTCTGTGAAAACATTGGAAACTCTCCACATCAATCGTAACGGCACTGTTGAGCAAAATTCCCACCAGCAGATTCTGGTTACTGCCTCTTGCGCTGTTAAAACCTGTGATGCCATCTGCTTTGTGTTGAAATACAGTTTTATTAATAGAACAAAAGCCACATCTACGTATTTGTTTTTGGAATATGTGAACGAAAAACTGCCATTAGCCACGAGAGCCCTGACATTTGTGTGTTGCACTTGGCTGCATTTGCCGTCTGTCACCGGTACTGACATGCCTGACAAGAAGCTTCACTGCTGCCAGTCAACGTGTTTTCTGAATGTCCAGCATTCACAGAACTGCATGGTGTGCCATTTATTGTGCAAATGCTTCCAATTAATGACCCAATGGTAACTGAAAGAACTGATGGAACGGAACGTCCTGACAAAAAAAAAAAATCAAACAACTACTGGCCATAAATGAGCCAAAACTGCAAAATGCTTTAGTAACTGCTTTGATAACTTTTCGGTTTATAAAGTTTGGGATAATTTTTTTTCATTCCATGAATATTAATCACAATTACAATTTAAAAAGTAATTTATTTATGCTGGCTGCACTGAAACGGAGATATTATTATTTCTTTTTCTTTTGTGCCTCAAAACTGATCTTACCTGGCCTTGTAATAGTTTGGTACGTGTTTTTTTTTTTTGCTGTTGTCCAATAAATCTTTGAATGACATGCTGATATGTTGGTGCTGTGTCGATAAAACCATAGTATTTTAGGAAGTACGTTTCATACTGTTGCAGTCTCTTACAGTCAATACAAGAGTGGTTCTGTAAGTGTTCTGTTTTGTGTACTGGTGAGGAACTGATGTCTCCCTTGGTGCCCCAGCACAGGGTAATAAAAGAAATATAGAATTCAATTTCAGAGCCCTTGGCACTATGCCTCGCCACAGTGACCTGACCCATAACGCTCAGAGGAATAAAGGCTAATAACATTGATAACTGTCTATGATGGGATTAAGTAACACGCACGGCTCCCATGAGGCGACTGAGGCCACTGGTAATCATTTTATCCAGCTACGTTTATAATTGTGACGGGGTTCCTTAGATGATGCCAGACCAAATTTACTACCAGTATCCGGAGGGGAAAAATTGTTTTGCTCGACGTTGTATGTAGTTTTAATTTTGTTGATGGTTAATGTAGCATAAATAATTTTGTGTCTGGCAGCGTGGGTGAGTGAGAATAGACCCAAATGCAATATTGTTATGCAGACTTTAATGTGCAGATCCAAAAGGGTAAGAAAACCAAATCACAAGGTCTGGAAATGTACAAAACCGCAGAAACAAAACAAGACCCGAGGAGTCGCTGGCAAAAAGTTACAGAACACTCAAATGAATGTGGACATAGACAATGGATCAACAAGGACAAAGAACAACGCAGGGCTCTAAATGCACTAGGGCTGGATCTGAATCCCTACAGTAATGGCTCCTATGTCCTGATCCTAGCTCCTATCCCCTTGTCACGTGTCAAGGTCAATTGTCAGGTCCCTATGCAGTTATTAACTAGAGCTTCAGCTGCGCTTGAACAATCTGACCGTCCTCACCCAGCAGTTGAAACAACAGGGGAAGTGACATCACCAACAGCTGTTTCACCGTATAGTATTGGACTGCAATAAAATGTACTGCTGGTCACTGACTTTAATTACTCAAACATGAACCACATTAATGATATGAAGCCACACAGAAAACAGCCACAGATGTAAAGCTGTTTCAGACTTGCCTTCCACAGCTACACTCATCACAGAAATAAAAACGCTCTGCTCAAATATTCCACTAAATGCTGTCTTTTGGTTCATGCTCAGAGAAAGATGCCGCATTAACACAGTGAGGGCTGCTCCTTCATGTATGCAAATTAGCCATGTGGCTCTGGCTCCCTCTAAATGAAAGTAAAAGCACAAACTGCCTTCATTTAGGCCATTCACTGAGGCGGCTCTTTAAAACAGTGAGATGTGACTGTGGTGTGGTTACTCTAACATTTATTTAGTCACTTTTATGACATTTTGGCTTGTGCAGTACTTTTTTTTTTATTAAATGTGTGCCTGTCAATCAACAGCATGATTCACTCAAGGGTGGGGTGGGGGGGTTATGCGGCATGGTGGCTTATGGGATGGCACATAGCTCCTAACCACTGGTGAGGAACCTCCAGAGGTCCCTATGCTAAAGGAGATATGATAGGAAGCACATACTCCTTTCCCTCCCTCCTTCCTCACTGACAGCACTATTCGGACACTTCTTATCATGGTGGACGCTGATGGACATCCGATTTTGGCTTAGACCTCTTACCAATTTGCTTGATTCGAATCAAGTGTCAAGTTCATGGCCTCAAGTTACTAGTCCTTAGTAAAAAAGTCCAGTCACTATCACCTAAAAGTGAGTCCAAGTTTGAGTCACAAGTACAGCCCATTTTAAGAAAAGTATTCTTACTATTTTCCAAACGGTGTCCAATCAATCTTATATCTGTAATTTAAAGTCTTGTTCAAAAGTGTATTCAGAGGTTGGTGGTACCATGGGGAAGAGCTAAATCGGTCAAGTAGTCCTGGCCCTGAAGGATCCCCTCTGGAGCCAGGACTACCCTGGAAATGAGATTGTTAATCTCAGATCTTTCGCGATTAAATACAGATACAGAAATAAATGAAAGTTTGGTCCACACGTGTGCATCCTCTAGCCTGAACCTCAAGTCAGAGTCCCAGACTTAGAAAACGAGTTATGAGTCTAGGACTGGAGTACTATATCGTGGCTGCTTGCAGCTTGAATACCAATACCAATTAAGCTGAAATTGTGATGGAAAGATTCACAATTTGTCTGAGTTCTCTCAAATATTTCCCAAAAACAATTAGCTCATATAATCCAGGTTGCGCTTCTGATCAAATTCAGGTTGTTATTCTGTCTTGGATCATTTCCTTGTATATTTGTCCCCCACCTTTAGCTACACTGCATATTAAAATCCAGTCAAAAGCCAAACAACATCCCACTTGATAATGGACTCTCAGTATCAGACAAGTCCATGCTATTGATGAATGGGTTGCTGTGGCTGGATATTTTCTAAATGAATTCGGTACCTGTTGTCACAAGGGTAATGTCCAAAACAGCATGTGCTCCCTCCAGCAAAACAACAATCTATAAAGCCGCATCTATTAGACTGAGAATTGATTGCCGCGAAGGGAAATTAAGCTGGAATGGCCTAGTCAATCCCCGAAAGACGAACATTGCATTTGACAAGATGCCCTCTAGATCCATTCACAAAGGTAGTGTGTTAAAAGTATTGCATGTCTTATCTTGGTGTAGCGCACGACCACACAACCACTCCTCCTTTTGTCCGATCCCACGACATGCTCATTTTTATTTAGACTTAATCGACCTCATTAGTCCACATTTGTGCAGGGTAGTAGACGGCAGTGAGGGGAAATGTGCTGATGGAAGCCCAAAATGTTTAGAGTGAGTCTGTAATAAATAAATGATCCAATTAGTTAGAGAGGGTTTTTTGTGACTCTGCATGGGTGCGGAAAAGTGGAAGGTTGCACAGAACCTTTATTCTTTGACTTAATCAAAAGAAGCAATAGTTAAGTAGCAAGTGTATGAATTCAAAATCATGCTATGTTATTGTGGAATATGTTAACCATAAATTATACTTCTTTTGCCCCCTTCTCTGCCAAGCCCAAGCATATTTTGCTCAGCTCAACCATCTGAAAGAGATAAAAGATGAATTGGCTTTAAGCATTGTAGTTTTGTGAGTTCTGTTTCTCAATAATAAGATCCAGTTCTCACTCCTAGCAACAAAACATTGGCAGAGGTTTTGGGCTAATAGCTGCTATGGGTTCCAAAAAACACAAAAACGGCATCAGCCATGTTAGAATGCGACGTAAAGCATTTACCCCACAATGTATATATCCAGTTTTGTCAGGGCATGATCCTCTAGGCGAGAGAATTGCTTGTTTTCTCGCTTCTGTTATAAGACGTGTGTGGGACAGTTCTGATGGATGTGGTCCCTCTTCACTGCTCTTCCAACAGATGTGCTGCTGTGGAAGTGTACCTCAGGGCTTAGTGCCAGTGTTGGGACAGAGCCATACTGAACTGGGAGCCATCTTGGTGTTGTCATGGGGACGCCTGGGAGGAATTTCAATTGATTTAGAAAAAAAAAAAAGCTCTGTGTGTAAGAATACTGTACACTTTTGCAGCTGCACTTGTAAGGCCTGCTTGAATGAAGCTTCAAATGGACTTATATTTAAGAAATCAATCGGGAGTCACACTCATGTAGCTCAGTGAGAATAAATGTAAACAATACTATATTTTTTTTTGCTACAGGTTGTCCAAAAAGGCAGACCAGGTGTATAAACCTAACATTTGTCTATACAGTATTTGTAAACCACTAGTTGCAGAGGCACTTTGGGACTGGTGCTGATTGCCGGAGAAAGCAGGGAAAAAATACTTCTGAAAGAGGGTGAATTGGACAAGTGACTGGGACGAATTGGACAAAGTGACATCCCCGTAAGGAGACTAGCTGGTGATGTCCTACACCCATGCTATTCTTGGGGTGAAATGTTACATAATGTGGCTTTAATTATCTCAGAACGTGGACTGTCTTCCTTTACTCTACCTTACATTGCAGAAAAATGTGGCTTTAAAAACGCATGGCCTGCAATATTTCTTTTCTTTTTATGCGACTGGTCTTTGCCGTTTATTGCAAGGTAACGTGATTACATATTCCTGCACAGTGAGCCATCAGCTCAAACTGTTTTTGGGTCCATTGAGATCGGTGTGAAACACAAGTGCTGCTCAGTTTCGTGAGTGTAATTGTAGCAATTTACCCAAAAGTCCGACATGGTCCTTGAAATTGAGAATAACTAGAGTCCTGCTCAGCGTAGCAGGCGGCTAGATGGATGATGGCAATCTATTCTCTGTGACGGTGGTTGCCATTTTCTTATGCTGTGTGTTTTAAAAGGGTAGTCTATCCCTAATGGTGTGTTTTAACAAGCAGTTGGTTGTTGCAAAGACGGCGTGACTGGCGCTTTATGCAAACTTAAAGAGTCATTTTCCAGTGTAGTGCGGTAAGATGACAAATGTGATACAAATTATTCAAACCAAAATGATACACATTACAATTGCACGGTTTGGCTTTCTTGAATATTGCAATACGTTTTGTTAAATTTAACCCCCTTTTTTTTTTTTTTTTATTGTGTCAAAACAAGACTCAAAAACGCTTTATTAGCACCAAAACGAGTCCATAATTTAACTAAACTAACTGAAAAAAATGACTAAATGACTAAAAGTGAACTTTTGCTGTAGTAATAAGTAATCACACATTTCTTTATGCTGTATTTAAAGCAGAGCAGGGATTTTGAAACATATTGCATCTCTCAGTTTATATTACAGTGACAGTAATTGGCGATATATTGTGCAGTTTTTTTCATTTTTGTAGCAACACCTACAATTTACAATCCCAACAATACTTCTTACTGCTGCAACTGCTATAAATTTTACAGTTCAAGGTTTTAACACATTTTGCTTCTTGCCTGCAGCAAGAAAAAGTTCAGTTCCCTTCAGTGTAGTCTAGTCGTCACTAATTCACAACAATGTTTTTGCAACAATTGGATCAGGAAGTTGTAAAAGCCTGTCCGTAACATGATATAGTACATTACTTTAGGGTTGCATAGTTAATCTCAATTGAATTAAAAGCCCATTTTCAATGGCTGCAATTAGCAAATCACAACGACTGCAATTATTAAAGATTACAATTACTTGGGGGAAAATATGTCCGCAGGGTCTTTAAACCTGCCAACCCTGTGGATAAGAGCTCTACAAACAAGTTCTGAAATGGATGTAACTTTAATCACAAGCATTTGACTATGTGGTTTGTCCACACTGATATCTGCTGCTATCACTTAATGCACCTGTACATCTGTACACTTTGTGGATGCCCTTTTAGTCTATTGTTTTAAAATTTGTATAGTTTATTATTTATCCAACTTATGTGTTATATGTTATATGTTTCATGTTGCGCGATTGAACTGAAAACAATTCCTAGTTAGAGAACTGGTTCACTAACAATGGCTATAGAAACAATTCTGATTCTTATCTATCGAGAACTCTCTCCTTCATCCACAATCCCTGCACCTGCCCCCAATACAGATAAGATGAGATCTGACTTTATTGATCTCGAAGTGGAGAAGTTCAAGTCTTAATTAATGCTAGTGCAGGCCTCCAAGCCCGGAGACCAAACTCAGTGGATCTGAACTGGTGGGTCAGGACCCAAAGGTGGGTCATGGAACCACTTTTAATGGGTCGTGAACCTGCCCCAGGTGTCCTGTTCAGCTTTTTTCCCTCTTTTTTTTCTTTTTTAAACCACTACAACTACAAACCGTAGCATGTCCTGTGGCGACAGATGAACAATCCTTATGTTGTCTTCCTTCGTTCTTCATCACAGCTTATGGACTTATTGATCACACACCTCTTTGCCTCTCTGCTGCTTGATATGCCACGTGCCTGCAACATGCAAGTCATCTTGGCCTTAATCTCCTGTGCCGTCAGACATGTCATCCCTGATTCAAATCATGACCCTTTTCCACAGCAATAAAGAGGGGGACGCCTATAGGAAGGAGAGTGAGAGGGCGAGCTTTCACTGGGACATAGCTCAACTCTGACAGGGGTCTGTAATGAGTGACCCGCTGGGAGAGGGAGAGAGAGAGAGGGGCTAACCCTGATATTCAGCGCAGAGGAAAAGTAGAGGGAGGAGGACCGTTTGTCACCAGCTTTCACTATCTGTCTTCTCTCCCCCCATTGGCGTAAATAACCAACGAAGAGCTAAAGGGGTAAATACGAGCTCAGATGTTTGCGCTGAGACGACGGCAATGATTCGATGATGAGGAGCAGATGGAGCTGAATTTCCCAGTTGATCCAAGTGTGTGAAGGGCGATGCATAACGGTGACTGCCTGGCTCTGGAATATGGATTAGATGTGAGAATGTATAGGAGAAGAAGGGAACACACTTGCAAATGGTTTAAAAATACGGATAACGCAGTATTTTTTTAACCTTGAGTAGTGGTTTCTTTTCTAGTTTGTTCAGGCTCTTCACGTTGTTTAAAGCAGTACTAAGTAACTTGTTTGCCTTTAATAAATCCTTTCCGTAGTCCCTCTGGGGGCAATACAAGTGTTAATGGGATGAATGGGGGGTCTTTCATCTCCCCCTGGTGTCTCTGGTCAGAAAAACACACTTCCAGCTTTCCCTGCGTCGGGTCAGAGGCCCCAATTCACACAAATAGAATCATGAAGAAGAAGCCAACGGGCAAGGCTAACTGCGGGCAAGCGCCACTTAAACAGTATTTACTGCCAAGTTTGAGTGAAAAAAATTATTTCCATTGTGTAATTTAATGTACAATATCCCTCTCTCCCTTTGTCTTTTCTAGCAGCGTAGTATTTACTCTCACGGACATTTAATGAGTATAAAAACGCAACATGCTACGACACCTGCAGTGGTGCTTATGGTCTCTAGAATTGGGCATGAGTTACTTAGTTCTGCTTTAAACATTAGTAAACAGTGGATCAGTTAAATGAAGCACAGGGTGATTATGAATATCAGTGGATGTAAGTTTATACTAGAGGTCAACCGATATATCAGCCGGACGATATATCGGGCCCATTTGGGGATTTTCCTAAATCGGCCATCGGCCCATCTAGCACCGATTAAAGCCGATATCTCTGGGATGAAAACTGATAGAGATGTGTTTTTGCATTTGAAAGAGCGAAGTCAAGACTTTAAAAAGTGTTCAGGGGTTCAGGGGTAGGCAACGTCAGGCCCGGGGGCCAAGTTCGGCCCTCCAGCACAGAACCTCTGGCCCCCAAGATGATTTAGAGAAATATTATTGTGCAAATAAGAGATCAAATACCTGTTAAAGTAGTCTAAAAATGCGAGAAATTGTGTCAGTATTTTAAAAATGTCAGAACATCCCACTTGGTCATATAATTATAAACAGTGATTCTCTGCTGATGGGTCGGGACCCCAAAAGTGGGTCACGGAACCATTTTCAGTGGGTCTATAGGGAACTTTTATTCAGTATTTCCCATTTGAAACATGAAAACACTAACTGTGTCTGTTGAAATGAATGTTATTGGGTTGTTTTGAACATCATTTCAGTCTTAAAGGGAAATCTACTGCTTGTTCAACAAAAACTTGTGTGGAAAATACAATATTTTATACGATATATGACAAATGACAGTTGGTTCCTCAGGCTTGTCATCTGAGGGTAATGGTGGGTCCCAAAGCCCTGCCACTTGGGAACCACTGATGTAAAACCTCAGTGGCATTTGCAGAAAATCGTTCTTTACTTTAGGCTTCGATGTTGAGGTTCAGCCCAGGTGTTTTGGGAATGATGCAAATCGTCCCTCCACGACGCAAACTTGCCCACCCCTGCTCTAGTTCATACATTTCAATGCTATGCAGTCACTGTGCGGTAATTCAATCAACACTTCCCTCCAAGCTTCTCATTTGCTAGATTTTTTCCATCCACGATTATTATTTAATTTCTGATTTAGGCGAGTGGAGTTATATTTTAGCACAGTGGGTTCATGTTACTGGCCCTGGTTTTGTGAGTATAAAAGACTTGACAATGGACAGTTCTATTCTAGTGAAGGAGGCTCCTCCTCAGCGGGTCGTGTCATGGATGTCTCCAAACACGTGCACGGGTGTGGTTGGCTCTCATTTTCCTGTCTGCCTGGGCATGTTTCAGGTCCCGGCTCACTGTGTCGTAAAAATGTTTTGCCAAGTTCCATATCATACTATAAGTTCCTTGTTTGTTTGTACTTTCAATTGTTTGAGAGTTTAGATACTTTTTTTCTTTTTTTCTTTTTTTTTACCAGGAAGTGGTTGTTTTAAGAGATGAAACATTTCTTAAACAGCCAATACTTTTGAAAACCTTTGAGTAAAATGCCAAAAAAATCCGAATAGGAAGGATTAATAATTTATATGAATTTCTGAAAATGAAGCCCTTATGTTTTCCACAGAACAGGGCATTTTGCGGAGAGTTTGCAGTACAGTAAATCTCATTTGTAAACAAAGCGGTTTCAGTTTTCAGTTTCAGTGCAAGAAATATGACTCCTGTATATTATAGAAAAGCGAATGTTGTCATTTAGAAGTTGGTGTTCGGGGGTTTCAAGTAATGACACTGTTGTTGTGTTTGATGCAGCTTGTTAGGGTCAAGCAGTGAATAACATACCATGAAAGACTGGCCTGCAATGTCCAGATAAATTCACCGCTTTATGGGAATGGATACACTTTGCTGCTAAAAACGGAGACTTCACCTTTTCTAGAATGACCATGTATCATGTATAAATCACTGCAAAAAGCTGACTGTTGCAGTTTTTAATGGGGTCATTTATATGTCCTGCCCCATTGCCCTCAGTCAGTTTTTTTTTTTACTACATGCTTGCTTCCTACGAATTAGCAATCCTTTGTATTTCTGTTTAAACGCGTGTCATAAGCTTTATTTTGTTTTATTTTATTTGCCTTTTTAAAAGAGGGCCTTCTTCACTCTCATTTGGGGGGTATCTGTTGGGGTTGAAAACATGGTAAGCTTGTTCTGTGCAAAACAAATAAATGAGCAGAATGTGGACAGCTGTCTCAGCGCAGAATTGCCATATTTTACCAAACTGTAACCCTACTGTGCCTGCAACGGTTTCCTTATTTTATTCCTTTGAGAAGAAAGCTGGGTCTCACTGATAAAATGTATTGTACGTGTGGTGGCAGAAAACACATAGCTGGCGGATAATCACAAACAACACACTTAACATAGGATGTAAGATACTTCACCGGGGGAGACATATGTGTTTGTGAATTTGAACAATTTTACCGTTATCAGTCCCTTTTAGTGTTTTCCCCGCTGACTTTAAAACTGGCACTATTTCATTTTTATTTTTAATTCGTTTGTTTTTTTTGCTAGCCTGGCACGCCAGACTATTCTCCCCTGTTTATTCTAAACCTTTTTTTTGCTTCACCAGTGCTGCATACGAGGCTGCTGTTTACGGTAGAATATTAATACACATTGTGCCGTGGACTGTAGAGACATGGGGTTATGAATTTGGCTGGAATTACTGCAATTTATCAGAGCTGTTTCTCCGCCACAGTGGCCACGTCGTGTTGATTTAGTGCCTGGGCCAGCGGTGAGCACACAGCATATGAAGTGCCTGCAGTCACTCAGCTGTTAGAGTGGTCACTGATTCTACTACTACTACTACTACTACACACACACACACACACACACTCACACACTTTGATTCATTCAAAGAGACAAACAGCTGATGCCTGTTTTCACATTAGCTTGGTTCCATTGGTCTGAATGTAAAATGTGGCCCAGGTACTGGCTGTAAAGTGCATTTAATGGCATTGTAAATGGGATGTCTTCTTACCTATGCATTGGTTTTGTGTCGCAGTCAGCGTTCAGCAGCCACACCATTTTATATTAATGAAGAACAAAAGTTGGACAGTGTGTAGGGACCTGTGCTGTCAGTATATGCAGCAAGATTATTATTTATTGATTGATTTATTGATTGATAAGTTTCCCAATAGAATTAACTGTTTTCATTTTTAGTAGGTAACGATAAGTATAGCAGATAAACAATGCAGATGTGCAAAGAAAGTTTAACAAAATATAAATTCTTCTTTTGGCTTTGTACATTTTATGCACACTTTTGTGCGAGGGGCCCAAACTATAACTTTATTAAGGGGTGACTGAGAGTTAAGGACATTCTAAAAGTGTTGTCCTATTATTATGCTCTTCTACTGGGAATACTGTGAGACTAGTCAGCTTTGATGAGATCAAAAGCAGCCCACAAAGCGTCATGGTTTGCATAGAAAATTGGGTCAAAAATCATATGAGCATAGGGCTGAGCAATTTTTGCTTGCCTGGCATGGTAGACCATTCTCTTGTTTATGCTAAACTGTTTTATTCTAAACTGGAGATTCTTTCGAATATACAGTATATTGTAAATATAAAGTGAAAGAAGTGAGTATTGCTTCACCGGGCGCGGCACTGCTGTCGCCCACTGCTACTTACGTGTTTCCCAGCGGTATCAAAGGATGGGTCAAATGCAGAGGATGAATTTCCCTATGGGGAAAATAAAATATACAAACAAACAAACAAGAAATTGCATCCCCTACTTTGGTCAATCTCAATTATCGTCATGGGACTTTATAATCGTCAGCTGTACAGCCATTCCTTTGGCAGAAACAGTAGCTTAGAGTTTGGAGGAGACAATGAAAGATTTTTGTTTGTTACGGGAGGAAAGCATTTGTTATTGTGTAACATCGACCTGTCCAGGGACTGTGGGTGGAAATTAGCATTTTTGCTCTAACCTGGCACATGACATCTCTTCTTTTTTAGACTAATGTGCATTGTCCTGATCAAATTAAATTTAAAAAAAATTCTATATAAATTGTTTGAGGTGAGGTTTGTTTAAAAGATGTTTCTATGTTGACGTTCATGAATCAGCTGCAAGTATTCATTTCTATTAGGAAAAAATGAAATAGATCAATATGACTTAAAATTATATATATGTAGTATGTTGTTTGCATATGTGACTAGTTTCTCAATACAGGAGGGGACTTGAAACTTTCAGGATCAACACTGTAATTACATGTTCAACATGTTGTTTTTATAGTTTAACACTATCTGTTATTTGTGTGTATATGGTCTGATGTGTCATGTCAGCCCCTATAGAAACATAGGTCTATTTCCAGAGAATAATGCATGTGTTCAATAGCTCATGACGTGGCTCTAGTGCCACACAAAATTAAATGAAATGTGTAATCAGCATCATGTATTCGAGCAAACCACAGCATGATTTAGTCACAATTAAAAGAGCAGCAGCTGTATGAAATAAATTCATTCATTTGTGAAAGAGCACTTGGCAAGTCCACAGCCCACAGTACTGCACTCAGCTGCAGAAACCTTCTCAAGTGTTTACGCAAATGCCTATTCATAGTTTACCAAGGGAGGGTGTACTTTAACAGCATGGGGACACTGCACCATTATTTGTTTTACTTCTATCCCTTAACTCTCCTTTCAGATTCAGCACAGAAGGACTTTCCCTGGACGGCAACAGGCTTTCTTCTGCAGTACAGCATCTCCCTCTAGTGGTAATGTATTCTTATTGCGTTCAAATTGGACAACTTTGAGACAAGCCCACAGTAACAGGATCCTTCAAAGTGATATTTAGATGTTAGTTTTAATTGATTCTTCGTGTTTTGAGCCTTGTAAAAACCCCAAATTAAAAATATTTTTTAAGCCATAATCATCAAAATTAAAACAAACAAAGGCTTGACATATGTCACTTTGCATGTAATGAGTCTCATACATTAGTTTTATAAGTAAATGCACATTTTCATGATATTGTAATTATATGATGAGCACCTGTATGTAGGCAAGTTCATTGTTGAGGATATTGTTTAGAATCAAAGGTGCTTTGCAGAACAAGAAGGATGCAAAAAGTACATAATAATAATAACCATAATAAATGGTAGATAATTATGTAATGATTTAAAATCAGATTAAAAGTGAAGTGATATTGCAGACAAATATACATTATCCTGCAAGTGTCTTGCATCTATTATACTACTTATTTATACTGTACTAGTTTCTACTCCAGTAAAAGGGAGTTCTTGTTTATGAAAATGAGTTTTTATACAATTCATCCATAAAGCAATTTGCATGGCTACAGATAGAGATATATTAAATGGCACACGTTTCTGCGCCAACCTTATTAGCAAGCAATATTAATCTTAAAATGATCGCATACACAGTAAAAACAGGAATACTGTTGTCTGTAAACGTTTGGTGTAGCTTCACTCATTATCCTTCCCTTTGTTGCAGATGTGACCCTGAAATATAAATATAATCGTCTGGTTCTAGAGGTGCCGCTGCCCTCCAGAAATGAGAAGTGTGTGTTCTTCCTTCGGCCCATGCTGATGAATGTGGGCGACCTGATCACAGATCTGCAAAAGGAGGATCCTGGAGTCATAGCCTCTGTGCTGTCAAAGAGTAGGACACGCACAATCGTATAGCTCCCAAACGCAACCACATCACTCGCATGCTCAGGCTTTACTTTGTCCACGCTTCCAGTTTTACAAGTTGAGCATAATGGGGAAGCTCGAAGCACAGCCTTAAGTATACTAAAACTGGCTCCGTGCCAGCAGAATATGTTACATCATTTCACAAACCATTGACCAGTCGTGGACTTAGTAAATTTATGATGAATACTTTTTACTTCAGTACATTTTATAGCCTGTACTTTCTACATTTTTAAATTAGGTTAAAAGTATTTTATTTTCAAAGTGACCTCTACGTTGAACTGGTTTCGTCCCAGTTTAGACTTGGTTTAGTGGTTTACTCCTTATACATTCTGGTTGCATATTTCATTTATTTGTATTCTTGTTTGCAGGTGGAGAGCGTGTTGCAAACAGCACACTCATAGAAACTTTGCTCGACAAGGGCTTCAAGCTCGTCATCAGTGACACTGTGCATGATGTCTGTTCCCCTGAAAAGGGTACACAATTTCAAGATATTGGAATATTATAAAATTCTACTTTTCATAAACAGCTTTAAGTTGAGGTGTTGCACATGGCCTTTCTTTTGCAGTGGCCATCTCCAGCGAGCATGCTATAGAGGTGGACGACATGAAGCATATGGTTCACCTGCTGCACACTGCCCTGAACCTTCCAGAACATCACCAGCTGAAAGAACGGCATCTGCTGGAGAAACTGGATTCACTCAGACAAGAGCTTTCCCCTCTAGAGAAGGTTAAAACTCTTATTTAGTTACGTGCATCATTAACCTTAGCCAAGAGGAAAAAGGGATATTTAGATTTAGATAAGCTGAGATATTATTGTAAAATAACACATTTTTCAGTAACCCCTCTACTGGTTCTGCTGTAATATTACAGATAACAATATAGACAGTCACTCAGTTTCTTTGTTTCAGATGAAGGCTGAACTGTCCCGTAAAGCAGAGTTCCACTCCTCCAAGGTTCTATGGGGTGGGATGGCCTTTTTGTCCCTTCAGGGTGGGGCTCTGGCCTGGCTTACCTGGTGGGTCTATGCCTGGGACGTCATGGAGCCCATCACATATTTCATCACTTACGCCACCAGTATGGGGGCTTTCGCATACTACGTCCTCACCAAGCAGGCAAGTCTTTGTGCACTCCATATCCATAACTCAACAAAACAATGCAGGTAGACATAGTTCACTTGATTTTTATCTATGCTGATGATGTTTGACACACATCTTCAACCAGTAGCTTGTGAGAAACCAGCAATGTGCCAGCCCTTTCCAACTGGCTCTCCGAAGGGTCACTGACCTGCCGGGGGACTTGTGACTTTCTTTTCATTACAGAAACGTTCTCAATTTGTGTCTTTTTTGTTGTTGTTCAGGATTACATGTATGCAGATGCCAAGGACAGACAGTTCCTGCGCTACTTTTACAAGGGAGCTTCTAAGGCACAATTCAACGTGAGGCAGTATAACCGACTAAAAGAAGAACTGACACAGGTCTGCTAACCTCTTTTTTCCAAGTTGTTCAGCAAGTTTAGTAAGAAATGCTTCATGTGAGATGTGTTTCAACACATCGCTTATATTGTGCAAATAATAAGCAGTGGCTGTGTTTTTTTTTTTAGGTTGAGGATGACCTGAGGCGTCTGAGATATCCAACTCAACTTCAGCTGCCGCTGGAACAGATTCAAATCAAGCCATAAACATGATCACACTATGAAACAGGCAGCAGTATGCCTGCACAAACTTCTTCATTCTGATATGTTTACAGTCCCTATTTGATAATGCAAAAAATATATATTACCTTGTGCTTGTTCTAAAATTGAGTCTGCATACATTGAAAAAAAAAAAAGGAAAATAGTATAACAGCTGCTAGCAAAAGGAATAAAACACTGTCAAAAGTTTAATAAATCTCTTTTGGAAGGAAACTGACTTTTTATGTGGTTATGCGCGAACAGTTCACTGTCTCTTTAAAGGAACAGGCCACCGTTTTTCCTGAGATGTTCTTACCTGAGCTTAGACAAGTTGATACGTACCTGTCTGGTCTTGTGTGTGCTCGTGGAAGAGCTTGGTCGCTTCTAACTTCGCCTCGTTTGGAGCTATAAGAATATGCTGGGTGAGGCTAAATGCTAATGTCTATGGTCGTTTGGCATGACTGAGGGCACGCAAAACGACCAGACAGGTGCGCATGAACTCGTCTAAGCTCAGGTAAGAACATCTCAGTATAAACCGGTGAAAACCGGTGGCCTGTTCCTTTAAGACCCACAATTATTGAGAAGCTATAAAATATGAATGCTATCCCTAAACCCTCTCGCCCTTTATTGCCAGTACTCTTTGTTTATATTTACAGATCACTACTTAAACCTCCAATTACCAGATTCATAAATGGAAAAAAAAAACATTCTGAGCATTTTGAATGACATGTGAAGTTTTATTGTAATTTCAGAGAATGTGTAGGGTATTCCTGAGTCATGAGACACAGCTACAAGTACACTTGAAGATCCAAATCCACTTGAAGTAAACAGCTATATTCCCTGAGGTACTTTCCATAAGATGACATTATTTAAACGGCTTGACATAGTACCATCGCATGTTGCAGCATTAACACAGTACAACATTAATTCCCTTTTTTCTGAATGGCATTATACACAAATGTCTTGATGTAGGACTTTGTAACCTTGCCTTCACCAGATGTTTCTAATAATTTCACCTCAACAAACTTGCAAGTAGATAAAAAAAACAATGACTTCACAGACTCCTAGCACTTTACAAAAGATTTGCACATTATCGCAAAATTTACATTCACTATAATGGTATGGTAGTGGTCACCTGATTCACAGTCACTATCAAAATACAACGTTTACATTGCCAGCATTGTTGCAGTAAACGTCCCCAATGCCAATTGAAACCCAACTCTAGAGTAAAAAACATACGTTCTAGCAAGCATTTGTGCTAAAATCTGGAATGATGAACTCTGACCTTGATTTGCTATGGTGATCTGGAGGTCTGTTTCATTTGTCCGCTGATTTTGGCCTAAAGTACAGTTTTTTAGTGAGCATTGAAGCGAAGCAAGGCACCTGCTTCTTCCCAATGGAATTGCGGTCATTGCTGTTGCCCACACTCCTGATCGAGACCTTTCTGTTGACCAGAGTGAGTAACTCCGTGAATTCAAGAGACTCCCCGTAGTTTTGAAGCAGCTCACAAAGATCTTGAATATACCAAGATCCATTCACGGTCTCACGATGGGAATAATAACCTTCCGAGAGTAGCAGAAGAAAATTAGAACAGTTCAAATGTCTAAATAAAAGAAAGACCAAAACTGGTCTAACCTTCAGCCACAGAGTAGCACATAATGAAGTCAGCTCCAGCAGGCAAGGTGTGCATCGCACTGGCATCGACAACCACTTCATTGATCTTCATCTCACTGTCCACGTCATCACAAGGTTTCACAGGGTTGTCATGTTTGTCTCCACGACACGCCTGCCAACGTAACAAGAAAAATATAAGCTCCATGGGAATTGGAATGGCAACCCAAGATGTGTCATTTGAACCGACCTGTAATATGAAGATTTTAGGTTTTCCTACTAGACTCGGACACTTGTCACCTTTGAACAAAGCAGTGATGTCTTGAATGTTAATCTTGCCATCGTATGCATAAATCTGATCTTGTTCTCCATGGCTTAAAAAGATGAGCATAAAGCAGTCTGCATCCGCATGACTGGACTGTGCAGCTGTTGGAATAAGTTAAACATTTCTTAGAGCAGGTCTGAAATAATGCACAGACGTACTGTATAATGTGTGTATACCTTCACTGAGCACATCCCAGATTTCCATCTGTTTGTAATTCTCATACACCTTGACTTCAAAATTTAAGGCTTTCAGCCTAGTAAAAAAAAATAATAATCAAAAACATACCACAGATTTAGTCTCAGATAAATGATCTTTTTAGGCACTTACCTTCTTTCTAAATTAAAACGGTCGCTATTAGTTCCATATCTTATTGGCATTCCCAGGCGCCAGAAGAAGTGCTCTTGATTAAAAATAATTGCAAGTCCACGTCGTTTACTGTTCATTTTGTATTCTTCAGCAGGATCCAATGGGGAAATTCTGCAAGAAGCCCAAGAATTGCACATAATCACTCACTATCAACCTTCATGAAATTGAATAACACAAAGTTTTACCTGAAAGCAGAGTCCGTCTCTGTTATATTCTTTGTGCATGCTTTAAAAAAACACATTGAAATAAATTAAACAGCTATTGGTACTATAGGCATTCACTTATAAAATATAAACAAAAGATTATTCTGTGTAACACAGCACTGTAGAGCACCATAGAATTAGCTATCAGGGCTTTTTTGTTGCTCTTGTGCTTTTTGTTTAGCATTACAACCATGGTGCATGAATTGCTGGTATGGGGTCAAGCAGCCTTTGTCTCAACAGCTTAGAGTCCTCATGGCATTCAAAAGCCAGTTGACAGCTGGAGAAAGATGGCAAAGGCTGCGAAAAGAAGGGCAATACCTGCTTGCCACACCCAGCTGATAATGCATGATAGGGGCATTCAAAGGCAGAGCTGTTCTGTGGGGAATCATGACAACTAGTTCAGAGTCAAAGCTCACACGTCTTGTATAAATTATGAAGTTGTTGGTAAAGCTGGTAAAGAAGCCTATTGTTTGAAGGTTTTGTTGGAAGATCCCCTTTATAACCATGAATAGACCTGTCACAATAACAAAATCTGAAGTCTGATATACCAAGGTAGGAAAATAAAGTACACAATTATTGAAGAACTATTTATGCCAAAGAAACAAAAAAAAAATGAAAAAATAAAAAAATGACTTAATCATATCTTAGAATACCACACATGTAGCCTAATAAATATGAAATACAATGAAACACAATGATGCGAGTAAAAAAAAGAAAGAAAAAAAAATGTACAGAGCCCACAAAAACTATCTGTTAATATGTTTGTAGTATTTTATGGAGCAATGGGAGTCTTTGAGTCTATGGCAGCAGCATTGACCAGGACTCCGGAGTAGGACAATAAACTTTTACAGGTGCTAAAGACCAGTCCTATCAAACATCCCAATCAGATCTGGCAAACTCTCCGTTGTGCTCAGAGTGGGATAGGTTTCATTTTCACTTCGACATTCCCTTCACTTGTATATAGTTACACAAGTCTTTAAACAATTAACAACATGCTAGCATTAGACAAAACACTCATCTATGCTACACACTTACCAGCACTGTCCGCAAGAGTCGTGCTGTCCATGGCAACACCTCCTGAAAACAAAGAATCACAATTAGCGCTGAAACATCATCGGCTACAGCTGGCACAATTAAAATGTAGCTTATGTGAGAAATAAACACATAGGTATCGGAGATAACCTTCTGGAGTACATTATAGGCTACTGTGTGTAGTAAGTTCCGTCACTCATCTCATAATCACACGATAACATAAAATTAAAAATGTTAAAACATGTATATTACCTCTTTTCCTACTGTCTTTTTCAATCAAGTCGGACATCGCCACCGAAACCTTTTCACTACAGAGTCAGTGATTAAAAACAAAGTTGCTTCGTCAAAAACTAACGAGGGTGCCACACTCATGTCCCGCCCTGCAACTGGATTGGACGCGCACTTTCATCGCAACACGTGATTGGGTGAAATGCATGTCAATAATAAGCAACAATTGCCAGAGGGCTTCCGTGTTTGCTCACTGCTTTACTTTACTACCGTGGAATGCTTCATATTATACTGACCTTTGATAATACCACCTTCACTTCAGATTAAACATTTATAGTACATTTAATAATGCTAGTTATATATATCAACAAAGTGAAAAAATACCCTCATGGTTCCATTTCAAAGAGTCAGATTTGAAAACCTATTTGGAGCTCTCTTGAGAAAATGAATGTAAAATGTAAAAAAAAATAAGAAAAAAAAATACCTAAGTCCATTAACTGTCTTGAATAATACAATCTTACTATTTTGAATTAGCAGATCCATGTTTTTGTTGTTTCGTGTTTACTGATTGTATAATACATGAGCATATTGCATATACGTGCATGATTTTGCACTGACATTTAATAGTCAATTACCAAAAAAACAAACCTACTGTGGAATGCCGTGGAGTTACTGCCATGAATGTATTATATTCATTTACAACATACTATCACTTATGAGTAGGCCATCAATATATTTTGCAAACACAGTGAAACAATTTTACACCACACTGTTACACAATTCATTTTTATTTAGTTTGACTATCCATAAATACACCATTTGTTTTACATAATACAAACTATTTAGTTTAAAATGAACTCAAAAGTGTTTCCTTTAAGAAGGCATAAGTTCACTAACAGTGTTCTGGGTCCTGAGATATTAGTTAGTTAGTAGAAAGTAGAGCCGTTTTTGTTTTACAGCTCCTTCTTCATTTCATAATGACACACACAGGACTCTCGTTGGCTGTCGAGGTATGGCTTACAGCCCAAGTGCATGACAGCGTCAAAGAGTAAAGTCACAGCTGACTCACAAGCTGAGGAGAAAGAGAAAGACATTAATAACGCATTGATAAGTAGATAACACTGCAGATCGTGTCTTCCAACTTTTTCGTTTCCAGAGTACAGATTGTGAAACACACATAGAACATATGAATGTTTTTATATTGTGGAAAAAAATGTGTGAACTAATTTCAAATCACCATAAGAAAATAAAATACCAAAATGACTCTGTTGTATTGGCCCTTTTAGCATCAATTACAGCTTGGAGTCTTTTGTGGTAGTTGTGGAGAAGGTTTCCCTATATAATTTAATGGTAAAGCGGCCCATTCTTCTTGTCAAAAAGCCTCCAGTTCCTGTAAGTTCCTGGGCTGTTTTGCATGTGTCAGAGCCACCTCCATATTTCACAGTAGGTATGGTGCACTTTTCATCACAGTCCATCATGAAAAGTGCACCATACCTGCTGTGAAATATGGAGGTGGTTCACTGATGCCACTGGCTCCAATAGAATAAAGTGTAGGTCCCATTAGTGGCCATCTCAGTCCCCTGACCTCAATGTCATTGTGCCAGACAGCCCAGAAATGTACAGGAACTGGAGGCTTTTTGCCAAGAAGAATGGGCCGCTTTGCCATTAGATTATATACAGAACCTTCTCCACAACTGACGGAGGCTGCAAATTAGCCGATGGCTAGACGGTAGACGCCTTATGTACATAACATCGATCGAGTTGGCAGTGTTTGCTTGTAATGTCCCTGTCAAATAAACAAATAAACAAAATAAAAAAACTACCACTAAAGACTCCAAGGTGTCGCTAAAGGGGGAAATACACAGTATTCGGAACTGGAGTGTGTAAACTTTTCAAAAGAGTAATTTTGGTATTTTATTAGTCTGTACAATAAGACTGTAAAGTAACATGTGCAATAACCCCCCTTGCAAAACTACATGCAATAATCTCTGTACCAGCATCACTTATTGACAACCTGTACCAGGACAGTAACTTTACACCCTGATATTCTACTTATATAACCTGTTTTTTTATCCTATTGCTATTTATTATTATTCCCTTATTGTTATAACTCTGCCCCCAAAGATTTTTGCTTTACTTATTGTACATAAGATACCTCGTTTTTTACTATTTACATTTACTGTATTTTTGCACACTCTGAGTGATCTTATTGCCGATTGTGTGAATTTCTCCGTTGTGAGATCAATAAAGGATTATCTTATCTTATAAGTGCAAACACATTTTTTTTTGTTTTTACAATAAATGGTTTCACAACATCACTGACCATGAGTGGTGTTTTCATTCATATTCTTTGAGAAATGGCCAAAAAAAAAATACAAAAAAATCCATAAGGGTGTGTAAAGTTATTGGCACAACTGTATCTTTCGCCAACCTGCAATTGACACATTTCATGTCAAACATGTTACATGTTCTTTCCTGTCATGTAAATCTTGAATAAAATCCAATCTATATTTCCATCTATGTCTTCAAATGACTGAGTTTGATGTTGTATATATATGAAGAATGTCATAATTGCTGAGGAAGGGAAGACAAATTCTGAATAAAAGCCCTGGCCCTCTTGTGGGCATAGCGTAACATTACAACTGCCATTTATACACCATGCAATGGATCTCAATCAGCCAATAGAGAGACAATAAAACCTATAGATGATGCATGAGATCTCGGCTTGCTGCAAGATTTATTTTGTGTGTTGTTTTCCTGAGAATTGCATTACCTTGAACACTCTGGGCTAGTCCAAGAGTTCGTTGCACATTTCTGCAGATGGTCTCAAGACAATCTTGAAACTGCTCATCACAGTCTCGCTTCTCCTGACCACAGGTGTCATAGCAGCGATCATGCTGGTTGCAACATTTAGTCATGGATGGGATCCCAATGTCAAACTAAAGGGGAGAAATGTGAAGCAATTCTGTTTGAGGCCCAAACTGTAACATAGTTGCACTATGATAAAAATGTAGCAAATCAAAGTGGATTTGAGTTTACCTGGAATCCAAACAGAGGGGACCCACATCCATTGGGGGGTGGCTGCTTGTAACCAGGGCGAGGCTCTGGCTTGTACCCTGTGAGAGAGGAGCAAAGGTGGTGAGGTCTTTATGTTTTCTACCGTTATCTTGTGCTCAGATAACACTGAATAGAACATCTATGCCACTTTGGCCATGGTAATGGTTCATTTTAGAGAGATGTTTTTAAAATATCTAAAACAAGGCATGGAGAGAACATAATGTGTTCACCATCTTGGCATAAACATCTAGTCTAAACAAAGTCTTACCATCACTACACCTGTAGTGGCACAAGCCGTCATCGCCCCCAAACAGATCCAGGGCAGCGTTTAAGACCGAGTCAATCTTGTGTATGCCGTTGCGGATAGTTTTTAGAGTCATTCTCCAGTCTGGAGTCTCTGGTTCTTGTTTGAAAGCAGACGCATACTGTGCACACGCGATGACAAACAAGCCCTGAACCAAAACACAAATATACTTGCGGTAGAGCATAGTCTTGTTGACGTGGAAGTATCACACGCTTCCCAGAGAAAGGTGAATTAAATGGTCCGCTTAAATGCCTCTGAAGGCATCTCAGCTGTTAATTCATCTGTGTCTCATTTGTTTCCACAATACACCAACGCAGCGCGAGCCAAAGCTTTTACCCATTTACCTGGCGACGTATGAGCAGGATTTCATTTCCGGGATTCAAGCTGTCATGTGATCGTTGACGTTGACAAATCAAAAAGAAGCAAACGAAAGACTAATAAATTATTTCTCAGTGTTGTGACGCTTGTGCTTGCTACAAATAATAACAAAACGGCTTGTTATTGTAAATATTACTTTATTTAAATAATTATTCAAGCATTGATTAAAATGTTCCTTCGTTGATATTAAAATAACTCCATGACATTGCAAGAACATTCGGAAATATAAACAATTTCAACATATTCAAAAGTCCAGTGTACACTTAACACATTTTAAAGTGGACATAAAATGTCTTCATTCACGAGGAAGCTACAGATCATTCAAGTTAGTGCCAGGGGGACTGATATGGAAAGTCCACCTTAATATAAATATATCTGTTAGACCTATACGGTGTGTACTTTCTGATCAATTTAAAGTGTTTGAGGCATTAGGAATAACCTCAAATTAGGCAAAGATTTACACAATCCTTAACTTCCCATTGGTTGATGCACATTCGATAATCCTCTTGTTCATATTTTCAGGAATGCGATGAGGGTGGTAAAATATAAATGAAAATAAAGTTAAAGTACAAAAAAAGTCTACAGTAAATAGTTTCAATAAGATTGAATTAATAATGTCATGTTCTGATGGAAGAATCAATAAAGACAAGTATAAAAAAAATGTCCTTAGGACTACATAAGTTAATTATGTTTCTGCTCCTAAACATAATAAAAACATCTATTTATATACAATTAAATTATTCCGCCGAGTCCAGCTCATCCACCTCTAAAAAGACTATTTAATCTGTCCAGCTCCTTGCAGTTATCCATTGTCATAAGCTCCGCTTTCTTGCGCATTCGATCATCCCTGTAGACCTTAGCAGCATAGAGCAGATCCGTTTCTGATACACATAAAACAAAACAACAGTTTATATATGTTAAGGTATTGCAAGTATTAATGTGAAGGCAATCAAGGGAACTGACTTGTTTGTCGCTCCTTCCAACAATTATTTCTAACATTTGATACATAGTCGTCTTCAACGTTTTTCTCTATTTGATGAAGCGCAGAGCCCTTATATTCAGACTTGAAATCTTTAGTGACATAATAGTCGACGTGTAGGTTTTCCGTGTGCCGCTTTATGGTCTGACCTGTGGACCTGAGAATAGATGCAAAGATGGAAGAGTGTGGTTAGAACAATAACTGTATACATTTATACTCATAACAATGCGTAATAATTAGTACACAAGAATTGAAAATCATTATAGTGCGAAGAAAAAGATCAGTCTTCCTGGTAGAAACCATAGTTTCCCAGGCACTTTACTATGCCTTTTTTACTCACTCACGAATAAAAAATTCAGTAAAAACAATAATAGCAGACCTGTCATTGCCTGGTGGAACTTGACCAAAAATAGCATTATTTCGAACACTACTGTATATACTCACGGTCTAGAGTAGAGACTGTACGGTGGAGGAGAAACCATCATCTGGCTCAGTACCGACACTAAAATTAGAACAAGAATGGGCAGCAGCTGGATGAACATAGAGAAACCACCCTGAGGAAGAAAAACAAGGCATGAAAAAGTTTACTCCAAGCTCTTGTTAGTCATCTAATTTTATGCAAAAGTCCATGCTAACGAGATACTTTCGTACACACATCTGTTTTTTGCAACTGTGACATCAGATCAGACAGAATAGCCCAAATCATTTCAATTAATCACATACACCCACAATGAAATATGGAAGCATGTTTGTTATGTGTTATTTTTTGGTTTTAGCTGCGCATGGGACGCACTTGGACTTTCCAACATGACAACAATCCAAAGCACAAGGCCATGTCGGCCTCTCATTGGCTACAGCAGAATAAAGTGAAGGTTCTGGAGTGACCATCTCAGTCTCAAGGTCTCTGACCTCAATATCATTGAGCCACTCTTGGGAGTGCAGTCCATGCAAGACAGCCCAAGAATTTACAGGAACTGGAGGCTTTTTTCCAAATAAGAATGGTAAGTTTTACCATCCGAGGAAATAAAGAGGCCCATCCACAACTAACACAAAAGAATCCAAACGGTCATTGATGTTTGTTTATTCTCTAACAATGTTAAAGGGGGCAATACACAGTACTAGAACTGGGGCATTTTGGTTTCTTTTGTGATAATGATTTAAAAAGAGTAAACTCAGTTGTTGGCTTTGCACAACCGCTAACTATGAGTGAAAAGAAAAAGAAAAATCTCTGAAAATACCTCCAAATTAAAAAAAAAAAAAATCTATCAGGGTATGTAAACTTTTGAGCACAACTGTATAACAGCTGTACTATGACAAAAAAAAAACACCCAATGGCTGACTGTGTTACATATTGATTCAATACTTTAGATAATTTCCCTAGTATTAAAAGGTGTGTTATTCTTAAAAAATAAAGTGAAAGTAGCACTATATATACTTACATCTCCTCTATCGTTTGTTCTTTCTTGCCCATCTGTGTGCTGACTGTAATTAGATCTGCCATTGGTGAAAGTATGTGGGCTTGCTGTGAACAGAAATCATCAAGTCAATGTTACACTGAGGAGCTCAGACAGAGTTTTGGCAATAAACAGCTGGTTACTAACAAGAAGGGAAGCCGCCACCAAAGAACATATTAAAGAGGTCCTCAGGGGTGATGTCTGCCTCGAAGCCTCTGTGAAAGTCAAAGCCTCCTCCTTGTGAGTGAGTTGGGCTGCTAGGCTCCTCCCCTCCTGACAGGTCATACTGCCGCCGTTTGTCCACATTACTGAGGACTGCATATGCATTACCGATCTCTAAAGAAGCAAAATTATAAGTCAGAATTTGGCAAAAAATATTACATTTGAAGTTTAAAATAATTCATATGTCATTTACTCTTGAAGGCCTCAGTTGCTCCTGGAGCATGGTTTTTGTCCGGATGAAACTTGAGGGCCAGTTTTCTGTAAGCTTTCTTTAACTCATCTTCACTGGCATCTTTACCAACACCCAGAACATCATAGTAGTCTTTACATCTTTTTATTCTGAAACAATTAAAGAACATAACTTTAAATTAATCAGTAATGTCTGTATTAATCTTCAACAAGACTTTTATGATGCAATTTTCTGCTTGAACACCAAAAACCTCATGGGAAAAGAGCGTTATGTTTACTTACAACCAAACAACATGCTGTAATTTCTGGACAAAGTGCGGGTAATTTGTAGATTTTTATGGTCATACTAAATATTGTGCCATGTTATCAACAACAATGCACCTGGGTCCAGAAACACTTGGCTATTTCAAATGACAGAACAGTGAAGTGAGAAAGACGCAATAACCCAAGTTGTGCGTGTGGAGACGATGGAGAGTTCACGCGCTTTTTTTCCCCCGACGTACTATCGCTGTCTTCTGGGGATGAGTCGCTGAACACATGTGGGTTTAAAAAATAATCTAATTATAAGTTCTTAACACAGTTTTCTAAAAGTACCTGGACCTGTAGGCCACTGTTCTCTTGGAATACTTAACAGCGCATAGAGGGAAAAGTCCAGTATTTCCAGTGCTGATGGCGCGCTCAACTGCGCTTTGTAACAACGTGGACACTTGCGGCTTATATAACATTTTTCTTTCCTTTACAAATTGAGTTAGTGCGGCTTATATTCAGGTGTGCTCAAAAGTCTGAAAATGATGGTACATGACAGTGGCGGAGCAGTTAGCGCTCATGCTTCACAGCTAGAAGATCCCAGGTTTGTGTTTGCATGTTCTCCCCGTGTCGGCGTTGGTTTCCTTCTGGTACCCCGGTTTCCCCTATGTATAGGCCAGGGTGAATGAGAATGTTTGAGAGTGTGAGTGTGGGACAACGGATGCAATTTCCCTATATATTTTTTTATACAGAGGGGGATCAGTCTGGACACTCCGCCCCCTTTGGCGGCATCAGAAAAGTAATAACAGCCCGTACAATCAGATTTGTTTTTGTGACACGTGTTGTTCACGAGCAGCATTACTCACGGGACGCGGAAGTCCCTCAACGCCAAACTATGAACAGTAAATGTCCAAAATTACATCAACAGTAGGCGAGTTTTGTGATTCATAAGCCTGCGCGTATATTAACGCAAAACTGCTAATAACAACGCATCAACGGCAGAGCGCCCGCCCTTCACTGATTGGTTTACCTGTTTGCTTGCGTATCTACCGCTGTGGGAAATGAAATTGACGCTGCGGTGACCAGACTCACTTGCTGCTACAGCGGTGAGTCTAGTTCCCAGGCTACATGTTTGTAGCACGCGGTGTAAGAAATGAATTCCCAGTAAGCCTTTGAATTAACTCAGCACATTGTTATTGCTCACCTTTGAACACCCTCCACTTGGTCTTTAGTGAAGCCTTTTGACTCTGGTTCCTGACCTTGTCCTTCTGGCTGTGCACCAGTGCTTTGTGAATGTTCTGTTGGTCTCCTGCGATAAGCACCATTTCCTGCAGCGCTCCCATTTTTTGTCAATGCATCCAACAATGCTGTAAAAGAGGAGGGGGGGTTATCCTAGATTGAACTACACCTCTTTTTCTTTTTTTCTCCTTTTTTTTTTTAACAAAAATGTAAAAGGCGACCAGGAAGCCTGCTCCTCATGGTCATGGTTCACCCTACAGCAGGATTATGGTCCAAAACACAAGTCCGAGCTGTGCCAGAAATATCTTCAGGAAAAAAATGATGGTATGGCTGAAAACATGGAGAGGCCAGAACCAAAGGTTAACCCGATCAAGCTGGTTTGGGATGAAGTGGACAGAAGAGTGAAAGCAAAGCAACAGACAAGTGAAACACATTTATGGGAACTTATGCAACAGATTTGGGAAGAATATTTGATTTCCATTGTAGAAAGAATGCCTCGAGCGTGTTCAACTGTTAAGACAGAATATGCCAAAGGTGCTTATTCAATAATAAGAGAAAAGTGGCGAAACTACAGTATTTTACATTAAACACTCCCTAATCTATCTCATATATATTGACCAGTACATACCACAAATAGAGTTGGATCATCTGTCCTACAGTGGCAATCCTCAAAATATTTTCTCAGACTATTTCTACTACATGTAACGGGGATGAGCCTGTCCTGTCCTGATTGGCACAGTACCCCAGAGTCAACACTCCCATCATCAGAACAGGTTTCACTCTTAAACACCAATACCGCGTCTGTAAACAACTAAGCATTATGTTGCTTGTTCATGTGTCTTTCAGCAAATAACGTACACAGAGCATTAACAAATCGTTATTACACTAAAAAGACAACCTTAAACTCGGGATGGCAACGTCAAAGACAGGTGGATTTAAGCACGATGATGCAAGGCCAATTTCGACCTAGAAGAATGAGTTAAGTTTGAGCGAACTAGATCTTTAAACATCTTTATCTTTTGTGCTTCGGACAACACGCCAGTTTCCCCTTAAATCACAGCATTTAAAACAGTGCCAAGTTGTTATTACTGCTCGAGTTTTTGTTTCAGTTTCAGACCTGACAGGATCTGACATCGACAGGATGCTAGGTTAGCTTGATATTACAGTAGGATTCAACTGGTTAGCATTAACCCGGCTAAAACCTGTGTATCAACAACCAGCATACATCTTACCCTTGGCTCTCTCAGTCGGATACAGCTTATCTGCTTTATTGAGGAACTTCAAGGCTTTCTCTTTGTCGCCTGCTTCGAGCGCAGTCGTCGCTATTTTAATACATTTTTCGGCTTCGTCTCTGTTGCTTTCCATCTTCTCTCTGTAGTCCTCCTCCGTCCTCCCCCTCCTCCTCCTCCTCCTTCTTCTTCTTCGTCGTCATGAATTTCCGGTAGACCTAACACCTGAAAGCGCGCTGCTGCCCCCTTTCAATTAACTTGAGTATTACATCTCAAGTCAATATTATACTGTATTTTTAAATATAACAAGCCAGTTTCTAATCGAAACCTTACGTTTCGAAATTCAACAAAGATGAAGCTCAGAATAGGTCATAATAAAGAAAAGTCTGGCTTTGTGATCTCTTTTTGATTTTTCTGGGTTTATAGTACAAATAAAGAGTAACGTTACTTTGAAATAATTTTACTCCAATACAAGTTAAAATGAAACAAAATAATCATAAAATCACAATTTCCAAAAAAAATATAAAAATGTATTTTAAAATATATTTCTGAAGAAAAAGGGTTCGGAAACAGGAACTACATATATATTAGGTCGACATGTATCTTTTGTAACTTTAAAATTTACTCACATTGGCACAAGTTTTTTTTTTTTTTACTGAAGGGTTAAGATAGTCCATTACAATATTATTCAAGTAGAAGTAAAAAGTACCAAATGACAACTACTCTAAAAAGTACAGTTTCTCCAAAATGTTACTCAAGTACTTGTACTTAAGTAAATGTAACCGAGTACTAACCACCTCTGAATAAAACACTTGTATTGACAAAAAACATCCATATTTAATATATCAGTAGATTCCTTAGGTCTACATACAGTATTTCCAACAGCACATGTCGAAATGTTTCTGTTCGCAAAGATGTTTGGTTTCCTCCATAGATTTAATACATTTTCTCTCATCAGAATCAGCTGATCTCACGTGGTCAGCAAACGTCAAAGTAATCACAGATGCCGATTCAGAAAGTGTTTCATCTGACATGGATTTCGAAATGTGACTTTCTACATTATTAAAAATCAAATCACCGGGTTTTAGAATGAACATGGAAGTTTGTCAAAATTGTTTGCCTTTTTTATTCCAAAAAGTAGTGTCAGCTGGATTTTCACGCACACACACACACACACACACACACACACACAATATAAAATGTCATGATTACACAAGCTTTACACTTTTTCTACAAAAGTTTTATTTTTTTTGATTTTACATATTTTTTTAAGGTTGCACACAACTCGTTATGCATACATGATATCATTTAAACGCAATGTGATCCTTTACACAGCTCAAACTCAAGCTGGGGTACGTGAAGGAGGAAGTTTGGCCGTAAACGTGCCCATTGTGTTGAGCGCAGCATGGATGCGGAAGTGTAACCTTGACTCCATGTTGTAATCTTTGTAATTCGTCCTGTGCAATTGAGCAGGCAGTAATAATGTCAACATACAATAAATGTTCACATTTATTTTTATGATGATTTAAAGGCACTTACTTGACATTTTGCATGATCTCAATAGCTTTGTCAAAGTCTCCTCGTTGCTTGTATAATAGGCCCAGTTCATACATGGTATATGGCACGAGGTAGTTGTTGAACTTTATATCACTTTCACTGCAATAAACAAAATTTGACTAATTAAATTTACTGTTAATAATGCTGTGCTATTCTTTAAATAGGTGAATAATTAGAAATGGAGCCCATGACTAACCTTGATATGACCTGATTGAAGCACTGCTCAGCCTGGGCCAGGAGGCCCAGTTCTCTGAGGCACAAACCTTTCAACAGCTGCACCACACACTGGTCATCCAAGTGGTGCTCTGTTGGAGCTAGACACACAAAACAGCACATGTTAGTAGCCAGTCAAACTATTCAAGCATAGGGCATCTTGTTGCTCTTACTTTCAGAGTCTTTCAGCTTTTGCTCTGCTGTGTTCAAGGTGGTCAGGATGCTTTCAGTGAGCTCTGGTCTTTTCCCCACTACTGTAAATCCATTCCAAACATACATCATTTCCTGTGTAGAATGTTTAAATTCAGATTAAATTATCATCATTGGCGTAAATGTTAATGATTTTTTGGTCATGTTTTTCCTCACCAAAGCAGGGACAACTAGTTCCATGGGGCTAGAAGCGTTGTATCGATCTGCTTTCTTTGCTGCAAACTTCTCTGTTGGAATGGACTTGCCGGCAATTCTCAACCGGAGTCCGTCCACCTGCCTACAAAGCACATCCACATTAGCAGTGTTCTCATTAATCACCACTTTCCCTTTAGCTCTGTATACCTGAATAATTCCACCACATTTTCTCCCATTTTAGTTACTTCCTCCTCTGGGAGCATACTCAAGATGGCCGCTTTCTGAAATGTATAGATAGCCTACAAGCAAAGGCAACATGATTTAAGTCAAACTGATTCAAATTATACGGAAACAAACAAACAAACAAACAAATACCTGAGACCATTTGCTCTCTTTACATAACAGATCAGCATAACGGTACGCCTCCATCCAGTTCTGCTCAAAGCAGTAGGCCCACATAAGCTCCCAGTAACACAGGTGATGGATCTGACGCCACTCCTCTTGAGCAGCTATACAGGCCAAAAACTTCTCCTGGGCCTGAATGAGAAACCAGGGTTGTCACTCTAGTAACTCTTGCAAAAAACACATTCGATATACAGAATAAGCAATACTTACAAGAGTGAAATCTCCTTTGAGCAATGCAATTCTTGCCTTGTAGAAAAGTATGAGTGCCCCCTGTCGGTTACATTACAGTGATTACACACATTTCACCCATAACACTGCTCAAATGTCTTTTTGTTTTGTGATTGCAGCACCATGAGGGATCATTGGTCCAAAACATTTTTACCACCAGTGTAATTTGCAGGACAAAATTCAATATCAGTGGGTGTGTGTGTGTTTGTGTCATTGATTTCTCAGTATACAATCACAATGTTTTGGAAATGGTTGCCTTTAATAGCTTACATTAGGGAATTTCTTGGCATAAGGTTCAAGCAAAGATTCCGATTCTGTGAGGTTGCCTTCACCAGTCCCTGTATAAAAAACACATTCTTTGAGCTAGTTTTAAGAAATGTTTTTCAATATCATTAATATACGTCACTGTGCATCACGGTCTTACCAAGAATGACAGTGATGTACAAGTGAAACATCATCAGAGTGAGGGTGCAGAGGATGGAGCGCAGGCTGTTGCTGGCCGCCCCCTCCCTCAGTTCGGACAGACCAAGCTCCTGCATAAAGACGACAAACTTAGTAACATTTAGCCATAACTATCAGTGTTCAAACACACTCATGGCACCGACCCGGTCGCCTGAGAAGCCCAGAAACTCCATCAGTCTGAGGACTCGAGATGGAAGTAAGGACAGCATCTGAGAAAAGACATTTGCAAAGGACTGGGCATGTAGGCTTTGCATTTAGAAGTAATTATCATTTCAACTTACCAGATTGAATGATCCTATCCCCATACTGACGCCACTCTTGAAATGAACGTGTGTACTCTCCAGCTTTTCCATGTCTTTTCTCGCGCTTATCATGGCCTGACAGTCTCTGCAAAGAAGAGCAAAATAGATGGCTATTTTTAATACCCTGTAGATACGGGAATGCGATTGTCAAAACAAGAGGGAGACAACACGCACTTATAAATCTGATAACTGTTTCGTATCCTCATTCCTCCTTTGATGAAGCTGATTAAACTCTCGTCCAAAAATGTCAGCGATGCCTTCTGGAGCAGAACCTCAGCATAGCACAATTCTGCATGCAACTCTTCTGTGAAAGGAGGTGGATGGTTAAAACGGAAACTCGGAACAGAGAACACATTCACACCACCATTATTTGCGTAACATGGTCAGAGGATATTAGATGATTAGACAGGCTGTTTCAAATAATGGTGGCGTGAAGACAGGTATGATTAAATTTAAAGGTTCGACATTATAAACTTGCCTTCTGTCAAGTTGTCAGATGGTTGTCTGTACCAAAAGTTTGTGAAAGTCTCAACTAATCCGGTTTTCTTCCGGAAACTAAACCAAAACGCAATTAAATTAAGAGATTGTCCAACATTTAAAACAATTTGTGCAGGAAATATTCTGTGGATGTGAAGGTATGTGACGTACCGCTGACATGTCTGCAAGGCTTCTCTCAAAGATGTCATAGCAATGTCCATATCTTTAGCTTCAAAGGTCATGCCTGCCTGCATCACCAGGATACTGCTATAGCCCATGGCATGATACATGCTCTGTTCCTTCCTGTGAGAAAACATTCATTAAAATGTGCACAAACCCAACCATGTCAGTGTATAATGGTACTTGCCATGGTTTTAAAAGAGCCAAAGCATCAGCAAAGCGATTGTTGAGAAAGAATTCCAGAGCATTGGAGCATTCCTTCAAAGCCGTCACCAGGTCCATTTGCGTTTTTCTACATAAACAAGGGACAATATAAAAATAATAATAATAATTTAAAAAAAAAACAGACATAAAAGGGCTGAGGACTGATGGCTTTGGCAAATAGAAATAAGCCGTCTTTGATGACCTCAAGTCTGTATTTCACATTTTACAGCAATATTGTCATATAGAACTAGTAGCCTAATACTCACTTTCCATTTTCAGAATTTGTAAGGTCCACCTGAAAAGCAAAAGTGCAAAATTAATGGTCTTCATTCTTTTATATATCATTTTAAGAGGAACTTCAACTGCAAAATAACAACACACACATCCTACCTGCTCTAATGATGAATCCACTTTGGTCTCCATTTATGGCTCAGGTCTAATAATAATAATAATAGTAACAATATCTAAAAAAAATAATGATAATAAATAACAGAAGAATCAATCAGTGTCTTCCAGACTCCAAAGCCCTAGCTGGTTCCAGTCAGGAGAGGACAGGCATTGAGATTGTACCAACATTTATAAGGTGAAATCTTGGGAGTGGCCAAATGCTCATCAGCCAGCCCTCAGACAGATCCCTTTCAATACAGGGCTTCATTGTTTTCCTTGACTTGGACTGTCATTTTGCTGAACAACCGCTGTGTCTAATATTTAAGCCTACTTAGGTAACACTCCTAAATGGAGGTTTTGTTAAGCAATTTGCTATGCACATTTGTCACCTTGAGTGGAAAAACTCAAAATAATGTAGGCTACTTTAATTAATAACTCTAACTTACCAGTGCCCCCATGTAAAGCGCTTTGTGACGCACTCCCGTGGCTGAGAGACACTTAATTACGATCAGCTGGGTCGTTATGATATTTGTCACGTTTAGCGACATCTAGCGGTAAATAGATGTAACGGCGCTCAATGAATCCCAAAAAGCCTAAATAAATGTTTAAACACTAATTATTTAAATAGTATATAAAAAGTAATGCTATATAATGTATAGCGTAGGCCAGATTGCAATAAAATTTAAAAAATGTCATTTTCTTTCTTTCTTTTAAACATTGTATCATCTCGCGTGCTTGTTTGATCGCGCCGTAGGCTACCCTCATGGATGCTACCCTCCTTTACACTGGTGGCAGTAGCGCGCAAATTCAGGTGAAAAACGCAAACGAGGGACTTCCAAAGAAACAACAACAATGGCGGCGTCTGACTCCAAAACAAACAACCCTGAATACGAATCCATAGATGTCAACACCAAGCCATTTCACATCGAGGCTTTTAGGACAGAGTGGCTCAGGAGACTCCATCCCAGCCAGTATTCCTATGAACAGCCAGAGGAGGACGAGTTTGAGGTGACTTTTGCGAAAGAGATGGCTATTGA
This sequence comes from Gobius niger, assembly GCF_951799975.1. NCBI lineage: Eukaryota > Metazoa > Chordata > Actinopteri > Gobiiformes > Gobiidae > Gobius > Gobius niger. The sequence goes on along the minus strand of NC_136854.1, from coordinate 19,131,664 downwards.
CGAAGACACAATGAGTGAACTAAAGTCAATCTGCAGGTATTTGTTCAGTTTTTGTTGACTATTTTAATTGTTCCATTTGCCCCACGGACGATGGTCCAAGAGATTGCATTAGATCGTGAGTCGTTTCCTCTCCCATGCTTTGGTGACGTGCCTCAGCCTTTCATCTATAAATGTCACAATTCAACAACACACTACTAGACTGTTCTAGTGATTTTTTCTGCATTGTGGTGCAGAGGACATGCGTTCTCTTGCCTCTTGACGCTATTTGTTAATTACCACAAACTAGTTGTCATAAAATGATTCTCAAAATGCCACAGGACATTGATAATGAACTATTTGATTCTCTGAAGCGTCACATTTATAAAGGCGGTTATGAATAAAGTTTTATTGTATCTATTCTGTATTTTCACTTTTATTTTCCTTTGCAGTATTGATTCACTTCGTTGCCATCCCAAGGACGAGCAGCCTGACACAGACCTTGTGCCCGAGGATCCAGTGCTCAGAACCTTAATGTTGAGCATCCTTTACTTCAGCAGTGGCATTTATAATATAATTCAACAGTAAACAACCTAATTGTCCTTATTTTGCCAACAGACAACGGAAACAGAAACAAGATCACAAAGCCTCTCAAAAAAGTGTCAAGAACAGACATGACCTCTATGCCGATGAACTAGTGAGTAATCACTTTCATGTGTACGAAACAAACCATAACATTGGACCTTGGTCGCTTCAATAACTCACTCTAAATCTTAAGTTGTTGAACATTATCTTTGTAAATCTTAGGAACGAGTAACAGTTGAAAGAAAACCAGAGGCAGTGGAAAACCTGATCCCTGAAGGAGATGTTCTTCTGACCATCAATGTTTACTACCCAGCAGTTTTTGATAAAGTGAGTATCTTTTTACAGGTATCATTTTATGTATCTGTAAAATTATGTGCATATCTTTTTATTTTGTGTTGTCTTGCAGTTTAACTACACCAGGCCTCATATGACACTTCTAATGACCGGCTCGCACACACTGGCAGAGCTCAGGGATGCCATATGCTGTGTCAGCGACGTGCAAGTTTGTGGAGAGTTTAGTAACAACCCTGACATGGTTCCAGATTTAGTTAGCAAAGTGAGTAATTGTACATTGTACGGACTTAAATGCAGAGCTGGGGTAATGGTATCAAATTGAATACATGTACTTCAGTGACACCATGCATAATGAGGCTGCAGTGCTCCACTGCTATCACAATAAATAGTGGTCAAAAGCACTACGCCGGCTAATCAGCTCTGTTCTAACACAGGTATCTCCAACCAGTAGCTCGCCAAAGACTTTGTACATCTCTACACGCTTGATAACTCAAGTTTTAGATGCATTTTCTGTTTGTTCTGAACATGCTGAATCCAATCTGTGGTTCAATATAGTAAAGTATAAGAACTAAACTCAAGTCACTTTCTTTGAAAGACCACCTTGGCAAGTAATTTTTCTAGGTGAACCTAAGTTGCATTTTTCACAAGTGTTTTTGAACATAAGTAGCTCTCCGATGTTCATATTATGTAAAAGTAGCTCGTTGGGTAAAAAAGGTTGGAGACCCCTCTTCTAACTCATGGACATAATGCACAAGGTTAAATTGATAATACTTTTTTCCAATTCAGTGTTTTCTTTCTTCGTAAAAAAAAATCCACGCAATGGTCGGTATTTGGCACATATTCGATTAGCAGGTGTTGTGCTTTTAAACTTTGAATATATACATTATTGGAAAATCGATAAAATAAAATAAAATAAATGGGATATTGGACCCAGATACGCGTCCGGAAGTGGGTGAGACTGTTGAGCTCTATTGAGTCAGTGTTAATCTCATAGTATGTTGAAATTTCAGGACCAATGTGGCAAAAGCGTATTCCTGTCTCAGTACATTGATGTGGTCATACCGCCTTTGCGATGCCCAATCCCGTCAGCGAATGTAATGAGTGAGTGGTTGGTGGTGGTCGGAGGGGCCGATGGCGCAGACTAGTTGCCTCGCTTCCGTCAGTCTACCCCAGGGCAGCTGTGGCTACAATAGTAGCTTACTACCACCAAGTATGGAGTGAATGAATAATGCAATGTAAAGCGTCTTTGAGTGTCTAGAAAAGCGCTATATAAAACCGATGCATTATTATTATTATTATTATTTCAAATTCTTACTGTCTCTTTTATAGGATCATTACAAGTCAGCATTCTTTTATTTTGAAGGGATTTTCTATAATGACATGAGGTTCCCTGACTGCCGGGATATAAGCATGTAAGTTGTTTGTTTTACTGTTAATTGTTTGAAATTAGATATTTGTGGTCATTCTTTTTTAACCGCAGTAGACCTACAGGGCAAGTCCTATGACACGTACAAAATAACTGGATGACCAAATAATGCGTTATGTGCAGTGGTGATATTTAATGATTTGTTTATTTGTTTTGCTTAGCACAACTATTGAGTGGGCAAAAACTAGAAACTTTCCACCGTTCAGTCAAGGAAAGATGGAGGATACGCGGTTTGTGGACCTGAAAGTGAAAGTGGGCTTCCCGTACCTCTACTGTCACCAAGGAGACTGTGAGCACCTGGTCATCATCACAGACATCAGGCCAGTACTACACGTTCTGTCATCCTGTGACACATTAGTGAGGACGGGATTGACTCAAGTAAATGCAATTCCGTTTCCAATTGCATAATGACAATAAAGTTCGTTCGTTCGTTCATTCAGGTACTGTATGTACTCGAATAACCTTTAAACCTCTTACAGTAGCTTTACCCCATGGTACTTTTTACTTCTACTTGAGAAATATTATAACGATGTATCTGTATTTGAGTTTTAAAAAAGAATAGTTGCAGTGAGTAAATCTGAGGCAAGTGGCAAACGCTTCATGTTGACACATAAACCCCATGTAGTTTCATGTACTTAATTAAATATTTCTGAATATTTTTCTGGCACTACTGAATCGTAAATTAGACTTCAGTCACATTTATAGAGCGCTTTTCTACTTATATGAGGAACTCAAAGCACTTTACATCAAGGAACCACTCACCCCTTCACACTCATTCATACACCACTGTTAAGACTCTGGGGGCAAAGTGGGTGAAGTGTCTTTGCCCAAGGACACAACGACAGTGTGCACCTTGTGCTTGGTGCATAACATACTGGTATTATTTGTGCTGCATAGATGTACTTCCTCACTTGGGGGGGAATAAAACTACTCAGTACACAGTGGTTTGTCACAAGATGTAATTTTACCATCACTATCGTGCAGTGATGCCTCCTCTAAAGAAAGCTTCCTGTTGTCAAAGTGAGGTTGACGTTTCTCACAAGACAAGTGAAATGAGTGCATTCATAATGTTTGTTTTATTGCGTTAATAAATGCGTAAATGTCTGAGCTGTATCGGTGTAAGCAGAGCAACCACACACGAAATTACAATTTGCACCACAAATGTGAGACTAATGTACGTACATTATGCCCAAAGAGAATCTTTCATTTATTTTCTCCTATTGCCTAACACTGCAGGCTGATGCACAGGAGTGACTGTCTGGATAAAAAAAACTATCCACTGCTGATCCACAAGGACCGGATTGACACACAGAAATGTGCTGTTTGTCACGTCTACATCGCCAGGTTTGTACAAACTGATAACACATACTCAAAAGTATTTTAATATGTAAACTGTTTCTTTTTTCTAGGTGGCATACTACCAATGACCAATTGGCTCCTAGTGACCCCTGTCTCTTCTGTGACAAGTGTTTCCGAATGCTTCACTATGATACAGAAGGCAACAAGCTTGGTCATTTCCTGGCCTATCCTTATGTAGACAAAGGTGCATTTAACTAGTATTTACAAATGTGTTGTTTTATTTTATACTTTGCAAAAATGTTGCTTTTCATTTCTTTGATGTAAGCGCAATAGTTTTTTTCAATGCAGCGTCCCACTGATGTAAATCTAAGCAAATATTTGATCCTGACACAACTATATATATAACAATAAAATGTATATAATGAAGACACTTGATTGTTAGACTTCTTTATTTATGGATATTTGAACAAGCTAGACAGAAAAAAATACTCTTATTTACAACTACACTTAAAAGACAAACCTAAACTCTTTCACATGGTTGAACCTTTGGCAAATAACAGGGTCGCTGGTTAGGAGTATAACATGAGTAAAAGTAACACCAATAAGGCAACATGACATTTAATCATGTGACTTCTTGGAGAATATCTCGTCAAAAGATTTACAGTCATGATGAACCAAGTTTTGCGCAGCCATATCAAAGACCGATACACTGAGCAATCTTGGTCTCACGCAGGCTTTCACGGTACTGAAGTAGAGTCCTCCTGTGTTTTTGAGGCACTGCATATAAAAAGGAAGCATTAGAAATCGACGAGCACAAGACCTAAAATAATCAGTCATCTTTAAGTAAAGGGTTGTCATTGTATTTAACAAGTAATCTACAAATTCATACTCTTGTACCTATTCGACTCTGCTGCCGGAGTATCCTCATTTGTGTCCTTTACTGCTTCCTTCTTCTCTTCAGGGCTCATTTCATTGTTCACTGTCTTGTCTACGCAAAGACAGAGTCTCAGTCAGACAGCACTACTGCACTAACTAACTACCCATGAGATTTACAGGAGCATGTGATAACACATGCCTAGCTCCAGACCTTAGTGAAATAATTAGGATTTTCCATCTATTTGCCATGGCAACATCCTAAAAGAAGACCTTTTCAGAGGCAGTGGGTTGGTGTAGATGCAGTGCGTACAGGACAAGAGAGCTGACGGAGCAGGATATGGTCTCATGGCACGAGTTTTAATCAGAATGTCAACCTTCAGCATATCGAAGAATACAGAGGACCCAATGACGAACTTTCAACTCCAATTTTTGTTCTTATGTAAGTCAATTAGTTAACCAAGCAATTTCTGACTGGTGGTACAATTATAAAATAAACATGGGTTACATTTTATGCACAAAAGTCTTCATAATCAACGTGGGTCTTATTTAGTGAAAAAAGGCTCTCAGTTTTGCTTTGTTGGTGCATGTATGTAGTGCATGGTCCAACAAACCTCAAATATTAACTTCAAATGCCCATTCTGGCTTATCTGGATCAGTTGTCATATTTCCACTGTCTTACCAATCAAATGATGAGAGTTAAGTGGAACAAACCTGCATTTTCTTTGGCTTGTTCAGCTTTTTTCAGAGCACCTTTCTTGGCTTCTTCGTGCTGCCTCTGTTCTGCCAAAGACTTATTGAGAACTTGGCTGAGCACACAGTCTCCTTCTCCGACAAGAAACATGCTCTTAAATTTGTTGTACAACATGGTGGCCTTATCCATGATGTCTTGGCTGGCTTTGAACCTTCGAATCTGAAATAAAACAAAAACGTGTCTCAAATTTTGAGTCGACACAGGCAGATTCCTCTATTAAATAAAGTAAATTTGATGCAAAGAGCACCTTTTTAAGTGTTGCAATGAGTTCACTGTGTTTCTGCAGGTGCTGAGTGGTGACCTGAAGGGCACTCATCTCATCCAGGGCATCCAAGCACTTCTTCACATCCTAGAGAATAAAAAAAAAAAAGAGCAATTGAGTACATACATTGTTCATCTAAAACTTGGGTTGCATGATGATATCAAATCTGACCCCGTCACGATTTTACAAATTGAAAAGATTGCCATATTGTGATCCAGGGTTTAAACACGGACACACTCCCCCTACTGGTCAGCCTCCAACATCTGGCAGGTACATTTAAAAAATAAATAGATAATAAATGTTTCTCGAATCGCCCGCCCCAGTTGACTTACACACCGTACATGAAAATTGATGTCATTTGTCTGCCACATCACCCAGTCCACATTATTCTTGTTAATAATGGGCTTCTTGTTTGAGCCATGCCTAATTTGGTTAGTCCATAAACAAAACCAACACCCCGAAACAAAGGTCTCCCACACAAAAACAGAATTCTGTGAAAAGCCCTCGGGCAAGTCGCCTTGTTCTGTGATAGGCCCCATAACATTTAAATTGATTTGAAAATGACACTGTCCATAATAGGGTTGTTGTATTCGAGCCATTGGTCTCTGTATGCAGAGGTGGGTAGAGTAGCCAAAATATTCACTCAAGTAAGAATAACGTTACTTTTAAATAATTTCACTCAAGTACAAGTAAAAAGTAGTGACCCAAACAATTACTCAAGTAAGAGCAAAAAAGCACTCGGCAAAAATGTTACTTGAGTACTGTGAGTTGATACTTCGCTTTACTCCGCTTCCTGTTTGCTAGTGAATGTACCACTGTGGAAATGTAGTTGATGCCACTGTCACCAGACTCAATCGCTGGTACAGTGGTGAATCTGGTGTCCAGGCAACATAATAACACCCCATGGACACAGATTCTAATGTTGATCGGAAAGGACATTATACTACTGAAGTCTAGTCAAATAACATCCTTCATCTCGCAATGTCAAATCACCTGACACTCTGGTCTTACTATCTAATCTTGTGCGATGTATAATAAACAGAAAAGATAAGCAGTTCCTATTAAAATCCATTATAAATGCAGCATTCAAGGACAGCATTGTCAAAAAGAATAGACTCATTCACAAGATCTGTACTCACTGGGTTGTCTATTTTCAAGGAAATCCTAATTTCACTGTGCAGTTTCTGGAGTTTCAGGTCAGTTGACAATTCTGAAATTGAAAGCAAACGCAGCAGGATCTGAATAAGCACATTATATCAAATAGTTTAAGAAGAATATTGGAAAAACCTCTCAATCACACACTCAATTTTACTTTTTCACGAGAACACGTACCCTTTTTCTTTGCTCCAGTCTTATCATCCTTTTTTCTGCAAGGGCAAAAAAAGACCATTACGTTACGTTGAATTTTCCAACTTTATACTTAAAGGAACAGGCCACCATTTTTCCATACAGAGACATGTTCTTACCTGAGCTTAGACGAGTTGATGAGTACCTGTCTGGTCTTTGTGGGTGCCCTCAGTCATGTACAACAACCAATGATGATTATCAATGATTATTAACATTTGGCCTCTCCCAATGTATTCCTATAGCTCCAAACAGGGGTGAAGTTGGAAGCTGCCATGCTCTTCCACGGGCACGCACAAAGACCAGACAGGTACGTATCAACTCGTCTAATCTCCGGTACAAACATATCTCAGTATGGAAAAACGGTGGCCTGTTCCCTTAATCAACTTTGAATAATCTTTATAATTTGTTAGACTTACATTTCTTCCCCTGTCCGTCGTTTTACATCTTTGTCCATGTCTGCGTTCTTTCTTTTGCCTCGGTTTTTCTGTAAGCAACAGTAGTAGTATTTAGCTATAGTTTCGAGAAGAACAACTCAAACACGAGACGAGAAAACGGGCACCTCTTCGTCTTCAGAGGCCGACGAGTGACCATCTTTGGTCTGCTTCCTCTTCTTGGTCTCAGGCTCCTTGACCTCTCCATCTCCCTTTTTACCCTCGTCTTTCTTCTTCCTCTTCTCATCTTCTCCACCTTTCGACTTGTCTTCTGTTGCACGCTTTCTTTTTCTGTCCGAATCAGTCTCCCTAAACACAAGGATAATCTTACCAACTAAGGATAAGAACATTATTGAAGGTAAAAGGTATGTGTAGTTACATTTCATTCCCCGATCCTTGACTCTCCTGAAGGGGCCGCAGCTTTTCATTTTTAGGCTTTCTTCCTCTGCGTTTCTGAGTTTCTCCAGCTTGAGCCAAATCAAAACAGGCAAAATGCAATTACAAATAAAGTTTTTATGTTATTATATATATTATCTCAAAGTGAAGCTGCCCACCGGAATTAACAGGACTAGCAGGGGCATCATCCTTTTCATTTTCAATCCCATCATTCTGTAATCAGTCAACTCAACAATCAGAAAACAAACAATTAAATAACTAAGAAAAGATCTACAATTATTACCTTTTTCTTTCGTCCTTTCCTATTTTTAGAATCTAGATCTTTCTGGGAAGCACCCTGAAATCAAAACAGTTGAAACAAATACAATCATCAAAAGAGTTTCAACATGCTTTATAGAAACTGCATTGAAAATGGACATTAGTTTGGGAGTCAAACTTGATCAGATGCGAGGACGACTGAAACTGAATTCTAAGCAGCAGTGCCATCTAGTGCACCACTGTGGTAATGCCGATTAGACCTTATGGTTGTCAAATTCGGGATCTGAATGGTTTGTTATTGCCCGTGAAAGGGGTTCACAAAGGAGTACTTTTCTTTTTTGTAATGCAAACATAAAACATAAATGAACTATAATGATAAAATTATAAAAGCACAAAAATAACGATAATAATATAGAATAAAACAAAATATTCTAAGATACTAAATAAAACTAAATGTGTAAATAATAATAATAAATTAAGAAAGTAAAGAAAAAATATAATTGAAAAAACAGAAAACAAAACTCTAAACCTTTTATCAACAAAGAGAAGGGAATCTCTTTCAGAATCACATAATTTAGATAAAGCAGTTAATCATGGAAGCTTTAGCACAATGAATACATAATGCGACACACAAACCTACCTTCATCCAAAGCAGATAGAAAGCCATGCAAAGATATTATGTCAATGTAAATGCGGTTAGTGCACTGTACGGCCAGAAAAAGAGATGCACTACAAAATGATAACATATGCCTTCTCTTACCGTAAAACAAACCAAGCTGCTTTAAACGATTGTTTTCCCCCAAATTAAAACAAAACAAAATTAAATAAAAAATCTGAAATCAAAGACCCAACCACAAATCCACCAAGTGTCCATGCCGACCACAAAAGCCCCAAACCATCACCGCCCCAACTTAAGATATCCCAACAATCATTGCAAAGTACATACATCCTTACTGAGAGGACCCTGCTCAGACATCACTGAACTTTCCTCCACCTCCACATTCTCATTCTCCTGCTCAGCCTCACTTCCTGGGACCTGAATGCACCCAAGACACAGCAAAGTGGCAACAGTCAACCAGTCTTAAGAAAAGAGAGAAATGAAGCATATTCCACTGTTCTCAATATGGCTCATAATAGGCTGAAGATACTGCATGTGTTAGTTCGGGGGTAACATGGTATTTGTATGAAGTTGACAAGCAATGTAGACAGGAGAAGCAAAGCATAGAGCTGGGCATGACGCATACAAACCAATAGCACATAAAGAGGCAGTGGAACCAGTTTGCAACAAGATGATTGACCTTAGATTTTGTATCCTTGGGGTCGTCGTCTTCTTCTTCCGTACCGCTGTCTTTTCCGGTCAGAGTATTAGGAGGGACTGGCTTTGAAACAGAAAGCAAGAGAAATGTCAATATTATTATCCATGACAACAATAATAATATTATTAATACTTAGAACCCCTTAGACAAAAATAAAAAGCTTTTTTATTTTGATACTATTTAGACAGAAACATAATTACCGGACATAGAGCAATACCTTAGGAGCTGTGAGCTCAACCTTGGGGTTATTTTCGATCTCCCACAATCCCTCATTGAAGCCTTTCCTCTTGTTGGGCTTGGCATACTTCTCTTTGTTTGGTACATACGGAAATACGTCTTTTGGACCAAGAAAAGCTCTGTGAAGGAAAGACGTGTTTCCCAGAATAAGGTACAACACCCGAAGAATGATCAAATAATATTTGGTTTGTATATTACGTTTCATGAGTGCCAAAGAAAAAGATGGGAAACTTCATGTTGGATGGCTTCACTGCACCGTCAGGAACTTCGTCAATCTACACAATATTAGGGGCATATTAACAGAATGATATAATATACACACATTCAGTTTAAACTGTTAATGATGGACGGGCGTGACTGGAAGTGACCAGGGGCGGACTGGGACTGAAAAACAGCCCTGGACTCTGACCAGCCTGGCCCAAATTAGCGTAATTGTGCACTTCCCACAAATCCATATTTTACCCTCTTACCCCCCGCCTTAACATTAACGAGTGCATTTTCCCCAGTTCGGCTTTTTATTATTATTTTTTTGATTGGTATCATCAGCAAAAAGAACGGGAAAGGTGGTCGTAGAAACAGAAGCAAACTCATTAATATAAATAATAAATAATAATGGTCCCAAAATTTAACCTTGTGGTACACCATACTCCACGGAATTCCTTTTAGATTCATGTTTTTTTTAATACTGGGCTTTACCCAAATCTAAAAGCTTCTCGACTGGAGAGCTTCTCGTCACGTCGCCACATTTTTGTCATATTTTTGTTGTTTTTTAAATTATTTTTTCTATCATTTTTTTTTCCCCTCACGTTTTTGTAGGGTTTTTTTGTCTGTGTTTTTCTCATGTTTTTGTTGATTTTTCATCCACTTTTTCTCGCTTTTAGATTTGGGCAAAGCTCGGATGAGGCGGGACTGGTGGCCCTAGAGCCAGTGGCCCTTCTGTGCTCTTCCAGAATGGACATTTGGCCAGTCCGCCCCTGGAAGTGACTGCTCAACTTGAAAGGTGACATAAGAACTTACTCTTGCAGGCCAGTGGGGGTATCCCTTCATCTTGGCAAAGATTAAGTCACCAGGTTTCCAGTCTCGAGCCATGTGTACTGAGAGGTGAAAGGAGAATTATGTATTTCCCCCGTGCACAACACATTGATCAATATGGTGATCTTGTACGGGGGATTTTAACAAACACATTTAACACCACTTTCCCTCCAACTTAACAACAACAAGACAATATTCATCCGCTCAAATAAGTCAATTTCAACGTGAGTATAGCGCGAGATAGAAGGACAACTACACCTGTTATTTCATCTTAACATGTAAACAAACACGCTATTAGCTCCTGGCTTTACCGCAGTGCTGAAACAACAGATCCGTACACCACTAACCACTTTTATCACTTCACAGTATTGAGACGGTCACATTGTTACCTTGATGCGTGTGGAAACTGTGTTATTTTAGGGCAAACACGGCGCTGCCTCCCCACCTCCTCAGTTTGATGCACGTTTTCCGCTCCCGCGCAGGACGTCGCCGGACTGTACCATCACGCCGCGGTACGGGGGGGACTTGCTTTTCTCTACTTAAAGTTGCGAGGTAAATAGAAACTGATTCGCAACTTTATCAATACAAAATGGATAAAGGCCATTTAAGAATGTTATCTTAGGCGATGAAGGTCAAAGAAATCCAAAGAATAATTGTTTGTCCATTTCGCTAACATGGAGCAGTCTGAAAAAAAAAAGTGGCTGTAAACTTCCTCGCATTGTGTCTTTGCTTCTCCAATAAATTCTTTTGAGAGATCTTATGTAAGTATTAATACATTCATGTCATTTTCACTGACGATCACTTTATTTACACAGCGACATACCAAACTGGTGATGGTGACGCATAAAAAACACAACAGAAACTCGAGATTTACTGACCTCTAATGGTAACAAGTTAATAACACACTTACCCGGGTATGGATGATGAACCCTAAACACGTGGGACACTTTTTGAATGAAAGCTACTTCGATCTCATCCAGGATGTATTGACTCACATCATACAAACTCAAATGACAGTTACTAGGCCTATTAATCAATGGCCACTTTTAATAAAACTACAATAATAGATGACAGTGTTGTAGGCAGAAAGATTTGACACAGCTTGGCCCTGTAAGTGTGAATGTGTGTCAAGGTCAAAGTTTATTTATATAGCACATTTAAACGTTTCAGATAAGAAAATCGACAATATCCAAGGCACACGCTATATACATGAAGAAGCTAAAAATGAGAGCAAGAGTAATGTATAAAGGAGAGTTAAAGCTGTCAATGAATGTGTGTGTATGTAGGCATCAATCAAAACTGCCAAGCATATAGACATTACCTTCTTGGCTGGCCTGTTTCTAAACTCAAGGCCTTAGTAACCTTTTTTTTTTTATTATTGCCACACTCTTTAAAAGTCACCCCAAGTGCTTTACTGCAGATGGCTGAAGTAGTGTAGCCTACTGTATATATGAAGGTGACCTTGTACAGGCTATCCTCCACGCACACCACGCCAGAACCTTATCCATGCTATAAGCACGCAGGTCTGTGCATGAGCTTAAAAAACAATGGAAGACACTGATGGTTGAAGGACAGCCTCATCAGCCACAGGGTCCCACACAGGGGCTTCAGGGAGCGACACGGGCCAGAGCGGAGGAGGCGAAAGGAGAGGGGTACATCCAGGAATAACTCGGAGAGGAGCAGCCCGGCCCCCTGCCCAGCCTGCCGGGTGAGAGACCTCGGCGTTGGAGCCCTGCCAGCTTCACGGGGTTCCTGCGCAGGCACCGCTACCAGGAGCCGGGGAGGCTGCTGCTGCACAGGGTCGACCCCGCCAGACGAAGCGTTGGCAGTACGTCCCAACTCACTCTGTCTCCCAGGGCCACTCTCCTGCTATCCTTCTCCTCACTCATTTGTTAAGTCTTGTCTTTGTGTCCTGCACCCATGCTGAGAGAGGCTACTTTATGTACGATCAGTGCCATTCACATCACCTCCCCGCCTCAACATGGCCTTCATGATGGGGACGCATAAACTTTTAGGTAAAATGGTTTGGGAAGATTCCAAATTGTTACGGGAAACTGGGTCACACTGAAAGCTTTAGGATTATCAATCAAAATGGCAATTTACTATTATTAAATCACACAGGTGTAATTATATAGGGAATATAATGCCCCCAGACAGTAAACAAAGTCTTCTGTCTCCATGAGGTCTTCTTAAATTTAAAACCTGCTAACTCGTTCAGACTTCTACAAACAAGTTATTTCTCAGAATTATTTTGCAATCACCGGTGGATATTTTGCAACTGTGCAGTCCTGCTTTTGGAGATAATACTCTTAAGAGTGCACTACTGGAATGAAAATATAAGTATTTGTGCTATCAATGTTGTGCTTTTCCTAGATGAGGAAACAACAACGATTAAAAGTCAAAAGCCACTGCAAAGTTGTTATTTTCTTTGACATGGATGTGAAGGGCACCTTCCTGGGCCTGAATGAGCGATGGTGTCCTTGAGCCTGTGCCTTCTTATGTGTGTGTCATACAGTGTGCGGGATTGGCATCTTTCCTCTTACTCCTGGCAACACTTCAGCGTGTTGGAGGGATGGACGGCCAAGCCACTGGAGAATGATAAAGTGCTACCAAGACAGGTCAGTGCCTTCATTAACACCAGAGAAATATGCTCATAATGTGCCTTCATTTGCCAAGAAATGGGACGCTGAAGATGGTGTACTGTCATTTATCACTTACCATGTAGTTTATTTACTTTCTGTGTTTATTTGGGGTTGACAGTGTACATTAATGAGCGTGCAGTGCAGTAACTTTGTGTAAATGCCAGATTTAGCCATGAGTTAAATATTTAAACATACATAGTAATATTTATGTTTGCTTTTTATTTTTTAGTGTTTACAGTAACAGTTACAGTATCTTACCCCACTTGTCATTTCAGGACAGCTTGACTTCTGTGATGTGTGCTCACCCTGACACAACCGAGTGGTAAGAGTTGATTTCCTTACAACTCACATATTTATTTATTTTTTAGCGTTTTTAATGTTATTTTACTAGTGTGTTTTGTAGTTGTCCCGGGTCCTTGTTTTGGGACCTATTGTAATAAAGGTATAGCTAGAAATTGAAGTAAACTACTGTAATGTAAAGATGCATGTAGCCCCTTCAAAGCAGGCCATTGTGCATTGTGTGTCCATGTGCGTCCAGAGTGTAGTGCGGGTTCAGAGGCCCGGCAGGTGAGAGCGAGAGCAGGGCATGACAGATGCCTCTGTCAGCGTTCCAACAGTGGACACCCTCCTCCTCCCTGTCAACAGGCCTGATGTGGGATAACAAGACAGGAGCAGTCCTCCCAGCAGCGGAGTGACCACACTGCCCCACACAGGCAGGGAGCGGTCAGGAATGGGGGGGTCTGGCGTTATAAATGTACAGGTCAGAACTGAGGACAGGAGAAGGGCTCTCTCTCTGGGCTGTGGGTGCCAGCTGAGGCGCGGGGTCTGTGGCCGTCCTGCCTGGGAGGAAAGCAGATGTTTTCACTCGGGGGCATGCCAAGTTTGGAGAGCAACCTTCAGCTGCTTGGAGGTCAGCTCTTTTATAAGGGGCTGGACGTGGGACATTTCAGAGGCAAATGCTTCAACTTTGATACAACAACATATTAATTATGCCGCTAGACCATAGGGCAGAGGGTTGTAGCGGAACATCCCACCCCAATGGTTTGGATCCTGCATGAGGCTGGCACTTGCCAAGGCGTCCTGGCACACTTACTGCTGTCCCAGCACTCGTTTTAACACACACCTCAGCATTGCACCAGCAGTACTTTGGACTGCTTTAACCACAACTGACAAAACCCTTACACTCAAATAATTACTTTTATGAGTAACCATGAGAATTATTTACCAGGCTGTTTAAAACATACATGTTTTAAACAGCCATAGGACAATTATATAAAAACAAACACACAAACATGCCGCTTTGCTTTATTTATTTATTTTGACCTTTATTTTGTTTTCAGAGGAAAGACCGAATACAATCATAGCAACTTTAGAGCACAAGCATTGTGCATACAAACAGTACTTTCTATTCCATGAAATACATTCTTGAACTACTTAAAGAAAAAGTTGCTTTCCCCTCTGCAAATCTTAAAGCTTCATCGTCATACAGTATATGAAGAAAATCTATAGTTTATACCTTATCTTAAGAATTACTTCTTTTACCAATTTTCATGCTGTAGTCAGTATATTGTTTGGATAACTCTCCACATTATTTAATATTTGTTATTGACCTTAACAGTCAGTTCTTTGGTTGTATCGCCAAATACACTTCTCTTGCTTGAATAAATAAGTCGATCTACCCACCACTGTTCAAGTCTTATAACACTTTATAAACATTAGAAATATCCATCTTTGTCTTACTGTAAGTTCTCGGTGGAAAATGGGCCACTCTATAAAAAGGAAACTCTGCGTTCTCATTCATTGACCTGGTGCTCCTCCTCTGACCACAGCCCCTCAGCAGTTGCATTAAGAGCCATGTTACTGTCCATCAAGCATGAAGCCAGGTCCGGCCTCTCCTGTGAGGTGACAGCGTGGATGCAGGTGACCAGTGGGTGGCCCCGGTCAGATCTGGTGCAGAGGTCGTGCGGTCGCTTGTCCCGACGAGGCTGCCCTGCCGAGGGTCACCTGCCGCCCGCCTCCCCACTCGTTATTTATCTCGTCCTGACAGTCCATTCCTCTTCCTGTCAAAGCCCCGTCCCCTCCCACCTCCCTGACTTTGGCACGGTGCTCCCCATCCTCCGGCCAATAGCAGCTACCCCAGTCAAGGCATGTGGCGTTGACCCTCGGCTTCAAGCCCTGTTCTGGTCCAAGATGTCCTTCATCGCACAGTTTTCATGAGAGTTATCATATGCAAACCGTATATATATTTTTATATATTTATATTTTTAAGTCAAATTTCCAGCTCTGGCCTGTGCGTATATGGTTGTAGAGCAAGATTCTCCAACCAGTAGCTCGCTTGCCCTTTCCAAGTAGCTCGCCAAAGGCTTTTCGCATTTCTACATTTGCTTGAGTCACATTTAAACATGTTTTCTTTTTGTTCTGAGCATATTGAACACAGCCGACAAACATTGAGGTAAATACAGTAAAAAAAAAAAAAAACACTGATTAAGGCTGCATTATAAGATGTTTTGTTCAAACGGGTGCAAAGAGAGATGCTTAACATTAAAGTAATATTGTGTGATGCAACTAAAACTGAAGGGGCATTCATAAAAAAAAAAAACGTACCCTTACACCTTTGTAGATTGATGTCTGTGTGAATTGAGAGGGTGATTCTGCGATTTGTAATGGTTGAAGAATGGTAGCCATATTTCTATTGGGCAGCAAAGTGGCGCTTGTAGATCCTGGGTCCTATCCCTGGCCGGACAGGGCCTTTCTGTGTGGAGATCTCCTCGTGTCTGAACTCCGGTACTCCGGTTTCCCCTACCACTCTAACCGTGTACAGTAGGCCGGGTTGCGTGTGAATGTGTTGGAGAGCGTGAGTGTGGGAAATTACAAGCGTGTTTACAAGCTTGCATGTTCATTAAAGGGATATTTCAGGATTTTTGACATAGGGCCTCATTTCCTAGTTATCCAGAGAGTTGCTGATTTCTGTAGATTTTTTTTGTATTTAATTCATGCAGTCCTTATGTCTGAAGAGTTTAGTGGGGCTAGGCTAGTGCTAGGCTTTTACTTTCTAACATTGATTAAAGCAGTGTTTCTCAACCTTTTTTTAGTCGCCAGTCGTGATCCCCATTTTATTAAGCGCTGGTGTTCTGCGATCCCCAGGTTGAGAATCTGAAATGAATGAAAGGAAAAGTGGTAAATTGTCCATTCAAATAGATTAATACTTTTTGGTTTTAATTCAAGCCTTCTATTTGGGCAATACGGCAGCACTCTTATATTGGTTTTGTTGTGTGACAGTTTAAACAGCTGTTTTCGTGGCTCTTAGCGGTGGTTTAAGTTCTTAGCTAAATTGTAAAAATATCTGCACAGCACAATTCCTTGTAACATCCTGCTTAAGCCTTATACCTATAACAATGTGGGACAATGTTACCTGGTGCTCCAAACAGCACACTGGCGGGGCTCCTCTCACCGGTCCACCAGAGGGGTAATTACCTCCCCAAGTTGGACCTGTACCAGGACTTCTTGCCCCCTGAAGTCTCTCTGGACCAGGCCGGGACACAGCGGCTCCTTTCATTAGGGCTGCAGGCTTTTTTACAACTGCTCCAAGTGAAGGCCCTGCTTTGGCGGGTGATAAATTGGCGGTGCTCGCGGACAGGGGGTGGAGAATGACACTCAGAGGACGCGGAGGGGAATGAGCGAGTCACAAATATGCTGTAGAGGTGGGATTTCAGAGGTAAAAATATCTGCTGGTCTGGTTTCAGGGACGGGGCGCTGGAGTTCTTTTTGTGTCTTTTTGTGTCGCACTATGAGAAAGTGAGGGATTTTCTTTACTCCTAAATAAGCATTTTTTTTTGTGGGCATTTTGGGAAGACCAGTGGAAGTTGTGCTTTACTTTCTCAACGTAAAACCATGGTCTGAGAAGGTTCCACGACAAATTCCTAGTTTATGTTTCAGTCATGGAATCCTTGATTTAGTTTTGCGTTGGTTCAGACAGTCCTCACATTCACAGCTTCATGAACCTTTTTCGTCCCTCGGAAAGCGTAATCAGGATCAATGACAGCCTCTACAAGCCGGTGGGTGGGCATTCACATCAATGCGTACACTTCTAATCAGAGGAAAGTAATTGCTATCATCTCCACTCTGTCATTTAGCCATCCCCAAAGCCTGCAGGTTTGCTACCTTCCAACGGCCTTTCCAGTGATCAGAGCGCCTACAAAGTGACATGATCCCAGAATGAAAAGCGGCGAACATGTAATTAGCCGGCATGCTCTTTGATTTATAATTCAGCAACGCGAGAACCCCTGCTACACCCAAAGGCTAGCGCTGCTCTGAATTAGCCGGGCGACTGGGAGCGGCTGCAGAACCTGACTAATGTTAGCGCCGTTTGAGGTGGGTTTTCAGACGGAGAGGCGACGTGAGGTCCATACTGTGGAACAAATTAAGTATTTCTAGGGCTGAGCGATGAACTAAAAAAAAAAAAAAAAGATCACACTTCTTTTCCTCATATTGAGTGATCTAATTTTTTTAATTTTACTTCAATATCAAAGGAATAAGGTATGATATAGATACAGATGGCATCTCTGGAATTGCCCATGTATGGTCGTGTTTGAAGCAGTTGAGGAGGAAAACAAAGAAGAGAAAAATCTGAACTTTCTATAATTACTCTAAAACTACTTTGAGTACTTGACCCCCGCCTTTAAAGTGGACATTTTATCCAGGATTACACAAATCTAAAAGCTTCTTGAGAAAAGTAGCAAAATAAGAAAGATGAAGACGCAACAATGATCTGTCAAAAAAGCGACAAAAAAGTCATGAAAGAGAAAAAAGTGAAGGAAAGGCCACAAAAGAGTGACAAAAACACAACAAAAAAGTGACAAAAAAACAACAAAGAAGCAACAAAAGAGCGCCAAAAACGTGCCAGAAAAGCAGCAATAACACAACACAAAAGTGACAAAAATGCGACAAAAACACGGCATCAATGCAAGGGATAGGATCACTTTTGTAGGCCTTAGCGTTCAAATGAGCCATTACACTGTTGCTCTCCAGGCGAGAAGCTTTTAGATTTGGGTCAAGCCAAAATGGAGAAAATGTAGTTGGTTAAGGCAGGGGTCAAGAGGTTAAAAAAATGCTGAATACTAAATAAAGATATAAAGACATGGAGAGGAGCAAAGTAGTTCAACAATCCATTAATTAATATCTATAATAAAAAACGCAATATGCTCCATAGGGCGCCACCATTTTCATTTCCCAGAACTCCGCGGGCCACCACGTGACCGTCCCACCGGTATTTATCTATAAATATTCCACAGTCTCTTGAATTCTATTCCCTGAGTTTTTGTACATGTAGCGGCTCACTCCTTTCTGCACACTGCAGCGAGTAGGTAACTTTGTACTTGACTATATAGTCCTTACAGTGGTTCTGGGATTGCAGAGGCTCAGAGCTTTGTCTGGTCAAAGGGTCAGGTCAGGAGTAAAAATCATCAAATATGAGAAAGGAGTATGGGTGCATAAAACACTCCAATTGCAGTTTCTTTGACATTATTTTTTATTGTTTTATACATTTTATACATAGTGGCCATAGTTATTGGAATGGGTGTGCGGCCAGACTATAGCATGTGCAGGGGGGGCTTACAGTAAAACGGTTGGGAACCACTGGTCTACTTAGTGCGGATCTATGCTATAGTGAGTGACGGGTTATAGCAGTCCTGGGCAAAGTACGGCCCGCGGGCCACATCCGGCCCGCGAGATGATTCAGTCCGGCCCATAACTTGTAGGGCATAAATTCATAAGCATGTCAAAAAAAAAAGTAAGTCTCTAGCTCATTCCTGTGCGGAGTTGTGATTTTTTTTTATTATTACCAGAATGCTCACTCTAGCCACTAGGGGGCAGATTAAATAAGAATAAAAGTAAAGAATTCCACAAGTGTCCAGCAAAGGGCACTGGCATAATAAGATATAAGGATATAAACAATACATTGTAGACAAGTGGGAAATGGGACAGTCTGCCCCTGGGCAGCTGTGGCTACAATAGTAGCTTACTACCACGGAGTGTGGAGTGAATGAATATTGACTACAATGTAGCAGAGACTTGTGACACAGGCTTGTAAAGTGTAAGCCGTTTTTATGAGGCTACAGTCCTGCCAGGCTCATCATTATAGATTTATTGAAAAAAGTCCTCAATGTATTTTCCCAATCAAAACATTTATTTTTATTTTGGTGCTTTTGTTCATGGACCCCGGCGATACACTCCCGATATATTATACTTATATCCTGATATAAGTTTGAGTTATTGTTGGTGCGGCCCTCCGACTCAATTCAGGCTCCTCATGTGGCCCCTTATGAAAATGAACTGCCCACCCCTGGGTTATAGGGACTAGGGTGGATTTTTTTTGTAATACCTCATAATCTCATAATGTGGAGACTTGCGTGTCAGCTAGTACGAAAATAAAAGAGAATGAAACATGATGCTTCATTTTCAGCTAGCGTTAGCATGTAGCATGCTAACGCTATGACTGACGTTTTTTCACTTCTACTGAACAATCTGCAGTGAAAAAACATCTATATGGGCCCGATTTTGACTTGACTATATTTTTTATGTGATAAGTATGTTAATGTTCCGCCAAAAAACGGCTATAAAGAGTGAAAAATGGTGTATCCCAAAGTATACTTCCGTGCCCCTCGATGCTTTTAAATAAACCTCAGCTCAAGGAACAAATTAATACTTTGAACACAAAAGAGTTTTCATTTTATTCCTCCAAAGTGCAGAAGTCACTCTAAATCATGGTGATGCCTAAAATGTGCTCACAATCAACTTTTTTCCCTACAGCTTGATTATAGTGTCTTTGCTCCACTGTTGATCAATAAGAAAGTTTGTAACAAATTCCCCCAAAGTTAGCACAGAGGAAAGCTGTTCTTTTGTGAGTACATGGGCGACATAAGAGAATTTTACAGTTTCGTATCCAAAGTTGTCTATGAAGTGCTTTCTCTGGGAATTGAGCAACATTCTTCCCTCTTTAGCTGCATGTTTGATAAGGCCCGACTCCTCCGTCAGCAGTGGCCTGGTTTTTTCCTCCCATCAGCGCCGGTACACACCACATTCTCAGAGGGTCCCCATGGGTGCTCTGATCCCCCCCCCCCCCTCCGATCATCCTATATTCAGACGCCCTTATAAAGCTAATGTGCTGATTTTACGTTTTCAACCTGCCGTGATCCCCCACAATCCCCTCTGTTCCCCCCCTAAGTTCCGCTCTCCGCACTCGAGCGAGGATCGGCGGGCGCTTTGATCACAGTCCCCCGTTAAAAGGTTTAAAAACGTCTCAATTCCTGACGATTGCCGGGGCCTTCTGTGGTGTACTTTAAGCGTTTCCCCCCATGCCTTTCCGCTCCCTGTCCAAAATCCAGCGCTCCCTAAATGAGGTGCCCTCTCTCCTGGCTTCCCATCACAGCGCCGCTTTCAAGTTACCCCCGATTGGGTGCCGCGGACGTAAGCCCTAGATTTTGTCTCCTCCATCTTTGTCAAGCCCATTTGCCAAATACAAAAAAACCTCAATAAGCTGGGTCTTCATTGCTGTTCTCCAAAGTAATCCCCAGATCTCCCACTCGCTCAGAAATCAATGCAAAGGTTGAGACGAGGTGAATTCCCTTCTTAACTCATCGGGCTGGGAAGTGATAAAGTCTTAGGACGACTTTTTGGGGTAATCGTTGTGGCTTCATGATGAAACTAATTGTCCTATTTCATATGGCTGGACAGGTTTTGTCCTTTACCAGCACCCATAGGAAACCCGTGGGTCTTAAGGAAGTCCTAATGAAGTACTAATTAGATGTTCAAAGTCAAGTTCATTGTCCAGTTAACATTTGAGTGTCTAGACTGGAGCGTGTCCCCCGTATAGCATGTCGAGGGAGGAGAATTGCTTAAGAAAAAGGCATATAACTAAACATATGACTTCTTTAGAATAAGCAATGTGTTTCTCAACCACTCACTGCATCAGCTCAAGTGTTGTGGTTTGACTGGTAGTTGACAAAAAGAACACTCACTATTGTAAGCACTAAATGACCAACTTAATCCTTAAAACTCTTTTCTCTCTTCTCTTTTGTTTCCTACTCCACGTTTTTCATCATGAATGAGTGCCCAAGTTTCTAATGTAATTTAGTTCAGTGCGATGCCTGGGATGCCCATCATTCTCCCCATCTGTTCCTGGGGCTATCGATCCTCCTCTCTGACCAATTTGAGTCTCTCTACAGGAGCTGTTGTATCCATATCTGCACCAGTGGACCAGACCCACAGTTCAGCCACAGCAGCCATTCGTTTCTTAAACGAATCACATTTTCAACTCTTAAAAAGTGCTGAAAATGGTCTCTGTACCTAATGGGTTAGTTCATGTCACCGGTGTGGTCATCTAGAACGAGAAGTGTTGCTAACATACAGGAGAGCTCACAGGTAGTGTGTGCAAATGAAATATACAGTCAATCTTTTAATCAAAATATGAGACGTAGTGTAACAGAAAGCAAAGCCCTATGTCATGGCATTGTTCTGATTGCTGTTTTACATGCAGTGTGCCTTGTGCTTTAAAGCAGTCTGATATGTTACAAGAGTTTCAGTGCCCAGTGGTCCCAGCACATAGCTCGTATGACAGGTATAGGCAACATCAGGCCCAGGGGCCAAATCTAGCCCTCCAGTTTACATCCTCTAACCCCAAGATCTAAATACCTCTAAAGGTGGTCAAAAATAATGAAATAAGGTCTTTAGTTTATTTAAAACTTCCCTTGCGGAGGATGCCAGACCTTCTTTATATTAGTATTATGACTAATATATGTATGACCATGGACTTATAACTTTGTATTTAAACATCTACCTTGTCTTAATCATTTTTTATACATGCAATAAAGCATTTTTGTAATAAAAAAGGTCTATGTGGTGATGTACAGTACAATTCCAGTATTAGTAGAAAGTGCACCTTGACTTTTGGTCACTGTGGATGAGGCTCAGCCCTTTATCTTCTTCAGCCCGCCATGAAGCAAGCCTGCCTGCCCCTGTCCTAAGGGCTCTGTAGACCGTAACCAGGCGGAGACAAAATGCTGCCCGTAGGTGAGGATCTGTGCCGTAATTCGGAGACGACATGAAGCCTGTTGACATGAACAGAAATGACTTTTTTTAAATATTAGTATTGTATGTTTGTAGTGGTACAGGTTTGCTTTTTTTCCACAGTAAGCATCTCCTCAGTTCGATTACTTACCACACATGTGAAGTATGAAATATGTTCAGGCTGTGTTAGTTTCCCGGCTTTAGCATACTAACACTTACTTTAAAAATATATATATATATATATATATTTTTTTTTTTGCTTTACACTTCTTCAATTATATTGAAGAAGTGTAAAGATTTTACACTTCATATCCTTAAGAAACCTCACAAAACTCATGACTTTAGTGCTGCTACTGAACATTATCGATGCAGCAGTCAGATTAATTAAATGCGATGGGTCACAGTGAGCCATCTGATTTCCTCTGCGATCGATGCAACAGGCTCCTGGAGAGTTGTGGCATTAGTGGGACTCCTATATTCACTATACATAGCAAGACAATCAAGCCCAGTCCGAGAGTAAACAATCAAGTGTGTTAGACTGTGCATTCCTATGGCCCACAGCAAGCAAATGAACTCCATGCTAATGCAGATGGGTGACCAGGACCAGGCGATGGCCCGAGCAGAAAGTCGATACGCGGTGAGGAGGGGTGCTGAGGGGAGTGAGAGGCGCTAGGGTTGAAGGAAGAGCAAATCAATTTTGCAGTTTGATCTTGCACAGGCTCTGAATAAATGTATATTTTAAGATGTCTTTTTTTCTCTCCCGGAGCAAACATTGACATTCGTAGTGTTGATTCTTGACTTTTGTGGATAGAGACTGGATTTTCTCCTGTGACTTGGACTCACTGCTGGTGCTGTGGTTTTGCTGGGTTAGCGCTGACGGACTACAGTGACTGAGGCGGGAGGAATGAATATTGTGGTTACAGGACCGAGACTGTCCGATTTTCTGTCTGCTTCTTAAACACGGGCGGCGGCTTTGCGGTGGACGGCGTTCAGTCCACTGTTTCACAAATGATGTGTTGACAGAGTGCTCAGGCAGACCTCTATAGTTCTGCCGCCAGAAAAGGGGGTCTGGACTGGACACTTACCCAAGTTGTTCTCCACCGACCAAAGACGTAGCAAGGTTTGACCACCCTTTTAACATGAAGCTCCTTTTTGCTCTTCTGAGGTTGAGTGTGCTGTAGTTGGTGCCATTAATTCAGGTTCTGTAGTACATTTTCAAATTCCTTACAATGGTAATCGAATTTTCTTCTTGTAGTAGAGTAAAGTTCAGTGGGCACCACAGTTCAACATTGTAAACGCGACATTTGTGAAAGAAAAAACTTGCGCTGTTGTGTGTTAAATTATAGCATATTTTCCTCCAGCACGAACCAGTAAGTCAGAGGCTAAATTAGCATAGCATTAGCACTGGCGGAACTGCAACCTCGGAAACATGAGTTAAGTAGACTGAAGTTGTACATCGTTGTCACAGACAGCACCAATATCTTATTTGCAGATGGTCTTTCTTTCCCTTCATTTTCCATCAGACGCCGACCCGGCCATTTTGTATCTGCTCCACTTAAACACACTGAAGATACACACAAACGGGAAAGACAAACATGATTTTTTGTATTCAAAGCTCACTGATGCAAGAGTGGCGTAAAATGCTCCAATGCTCGGACAGTGCCAGAGCCGCGCACAAATGATAAACAATGTTGCGAGGGGTTGCGCTCGGTTGTAGCCACATCGCATAGTCATCCATGTCACTTTAAGCCCATCCGACTATTCAGAGGAACTCATGTCTTAGTCTTGTGAGCTGGTTCCGCAGCTAAAGTTGAATTTACCTTGATATTTCACAAAGACTTCGATAGCGTGCACCTTTAAAGTTCCTGAGGTCTCAAAGCATTTGGCCCTTTTGTTCTTCATCCTACGTCCCCGCGGTTGTTCTCGTCCTTGATATGGTTTAGCCACTACTGCTATAATTACAATTTTATTTCATTCTACGGGATTAGAGAGTTCCAAGGTTGATCGGATTGCGTTTAAAGGGGGATTTGAGCGAGTGTTAATGAATTACAGCAAGTGGACATTTGTCTAAATTATTTATTGTTGGTATGATATTAAAGCTACGTATGGTGATTAGCAATTAAAATATCTCACGAGTGGGTTTGCTGCATTCTATATCAGCAATGTAAAAGAAGGAAGAAAAAAAAACCTTCTCTGTGTCAAGCCAAGCCTTTGTAATTTGTGTTCAAGACGCATATTTATTCCCGGTTGGCCGTTGCATAAATTATATATTGTCTTCTTGGTGTGAATGTGTTTGACTTTCTGAAGCGCATCACATTGAGCAACACTCATTGAAAGATCAGATAGTTGTCATATCCCTTTCATATCATTAATTTGACGTCATGATGACGTGTAAATAGGCAGCAACTACAGAGAGAGGTCTCGGTACGGCTGCATTTTTTGTTTTTTTCTGCATTTGTGGTTTCTGTGTTCCACATTGTTTTACTGAATATTTTGTGTTGTCGTGTTTTTGTGGGGTGTATCACCTAAATCCATTTGAGACTTTACACTGAGAAATTTCTTCTTCTGAGACACTGAAGAGAAATCAAGAGCCCCCTACACTTGCAGCACAGTGGAGGCGTCAGAAGAGGAGCTACAGGAAACAAGGAAGGGACAAACGAGGAGGTATCCGGGCGAGACTCACAGCTAAGCCACTCATGCCTTCTATTGTTCTGGCTAATGGACTTTCACTGGAGAATAAAACAGATTAAAGATTTGAAAAAAATGAAAAAAATATTTTTTTTAAGCAATGCAAAACATTTTCCTTGAACAATTAAAAAAAAAAATATTAATGAGCAGCCCTCACACCTGTCCAAGCAAACAGAGCTACACGACCTGATGACATCATCACATAGCGCTAATGTTTTTATGTCGGACCAAAGCATGAGCCTTTAGCACGTGAAATGCGAAGGGCACAGAAACAGAAACAGCATGAAATAATATGAGTTTGCTTTGAGCTCTGTTGAGATCGGCTCCTGAAGAAGAGTTTTAGACTATTCTACTACACAAAACCAGGCTTCTTAACAGCTGTTCTCTTTTCAGCACAAGGCGAGCACTCAACAGTGGCGTTATCTCAAGAGCTAGGTATAAAAAATATTAGTACGATATTATTTACAGTTCTATCACGCTGCGCTGGTGTTTCAGCTGATCAGACGCGCTTGCACAAACCGGACTTTTTGCGCTTTTTGCGCTTTGGATGGACAAGTGGGAGGGCATCCGTAATAATGGTCTTTTCTCGATTATGCTATTTTTTTTATTAATTTCTAATTAATTGCACAGCCCTACTGCTAAGCTCTTCCCAGAAGATGATGGAGCGGAGGGAGCTGTGCAGGAGGAAGAAGAAGGAGGGGGTGGAGCTGACCAGTGCAGGACACCATGCTCTGAAACAGGGACAGGAGGTGGTGCACTGCTTCAGAGGATCAGAGGAGACTGAAGGCAGCCAGCCAGGCTGTCCAAGTGCTACGGTGTCCCCGACCTCCAAAAACATGCTGGTCAGGTTTACCCACTGTGGCGGCGCGGCTCAGTCGCAGCGGCTCAGTACTAACACCTGAACACTATTCCGTTGTACGCTTGTACAATGACAAATAAAGCACTTACTTACTTACTTAAAAGCATCCTGGCAATGGCAATCTTGTGGAAGATTACTCATACAAGCACAAGATTTAAGCCACATGACAAAAATGTTCTCAATGTCCATTCAGAGCCGTGTCGATTGTTGTTATTTAATAACATCACTTTTTGTGCTCCGACAGTGGATAAAAAAGCTGTTGCCACTTTCTTGGACAGTCCATGCTATTTAGGAGGGAGTGCCATTACAAAGTGGACGTAGAGTTGTTTAACATTGATCCCAAGCACTGTGTTGTTACTTTGTTAGTAATAGTGCCCCCAGAGATTTATGTCAGTCTATTTTTTTTTTTGGACTAAAAGACTTAAATCCTCAGAGACGTTAAATTTTAAAGTGAAATGATCCGCACCTCGAGGTATATTTGACATACAGTATTGAGAAGTGGGCACTTATGGGATTCCACACGTCAATGTAGATGTGATTAGCACTCAATTCTTCATTTTAGGTGGGTGTGTTTGTGCGGCAGAGTACTCTAGTTTTGGTATTCTGTTGTTGAAAGCTTAGCATGGGTCTATGTTTGTGTGGATCTCACAGGAGCTGCAGTGGACCATAGTGTGCGACCTACGCAGGCCCTTGGCAGTGCACTATGAGCTAATAACACAGCGCTGGGGCCCGCTAGAGGGCCAGTGTGTCGGCCCCTGAGTGCCGTGGGGCTGGCGGGCCGTAGCTCTGCCTCGTCTGACCCCTGACCTCGGCCAGAGCTAATGAGCACAAAGGACGGCTGAACTGGGGCCAACAGCAGCAGAGATTTACTCATGGGTTCCACATGACGACATTCGTCCTAATCACCACGGCAACGCAATAGAGGCAGAGACGGCCTGAGGACCTGAAAGTCAAAGCAGCCTCCTGCTGAATGACTCAAGAAGTCAGACTGATAACTGAAATCAGCCAAAGATTGGATCCTACATTACAATGCAAACTTTTTTAGGACAGAGAGACATGGAGAGACTTTAGCCCGGCCTGTATCTCAACAGCAATGAAAATCTCACGTTTTTCACTATTGACAATTCTTTGTGTTACCTTTATATAACCATTTTATAAACATAAGTTATCTGTGTCCACAGATATGACATAATCATGTTTAAATAAAAAATTAGTTTTAATGATATTAACTTTAATGTTGATTTATTTAAAAACACAAAGCATATGTGTTGTGTTGTAAATGTTAATGTTTAAATCTTCTTTTCGTTCTCAAGATCGCCATTATGAGCCCTGTGTTGACAGTAGGACTGCTGACACCTGGAATTATGGTATCGACCAATACTTAGTGATATTGATCGAATACTAGAGCCAGTATCACTAATATTTGTCCCTTGACACGATCTACGCAAGGATCTCCCTAGTATTTAAGCACATATCCAGCCCATGTCCGAATAAAGGACTATTATTTGTTCCAGTGGACAATGGTTATTTCAGGTTAGCCCCGTTAGCTTGTTACAATCGCCAATAAGCTATACGTGATTTCCGAGTGGATCCTCAGTGGGCACTTGCTCATCCTGTCTCCGTTATTTACCTTTGAGTGTTAGTAGCAGTGTCTTGTCTAAAAAATTAATAGCTCAAGATTCCATGGCAGGCAGTGAGTTTCTGGCAGGCGGTCACTAACATCATGTTAAAAACATTGTGTTAGGAGCAAAGACTTCACTGGAGGAAACCTGCTCATCGCTGTGTTTTTGTCTTGAACGGCTAACGGCTAGCACTAATTAAAAATGAAAAAAAAAAAAAGATTTTGAACGAGCCTGCACAAAAAATAATCGGCCTGTCTTTAGTATAAATATTTTTGAGTTGTTGAATTTTTGTGGTGTTGTTTTTTGATACTCACCTTTATCTCTGAGGTAAAAAGTCCTACAGTGGGTTGCATAAGTATCGGCCCCCCTTTAACATTTTGGCATTTTGTCACACTATGGATCATAAACATAAATATATTTAATTGAAATTTTATGTGAAAGACGCACTCTAAGTGACACACAATCGTGAAGTGAAATTAAATCTATACAAACTGAAAAGTGGGATAAGCATAAGTACCGGACCCCCTTTCTTTTTAGTGCAACCAGTTGCCTTCAGAAGTTGACGGAAGCTTTTTGAATAATCAAATGTTGACCTAATGACTAAATAGAGTCTATCTGTGTAATCTAATCTCACTGCATCGTGAAGTCCAAGAACACACCAAACAGGTCCGGGATAAAGTTGAGAAGTATAAAGCTGGGTTAGGTTAGATTTCCAAACCTTTGAACATCTCTCAAAGTACAGTTAAATACACCATCCAGGAATGGAAAGAGAATGGCATCACTGTCAACCTACAAAGACCTGGCCGTCCTCCTAAACTAACTGACCGTACAAGGACAGCACTGACCAGAGCTGTTACCAAGAAGCCTATGATGATGTTTTCTTGAACTATTTGTTGATTTGTGCAGACATCTCTAATCCTTAAAGGAATAGGCCACCGTTTTTACATACTGTGATATGTTCTTACCTCACTTTAGACGTGTTAATATATCCCCGTCTGGTCTTTGTCCGTGCGCTCTGCCAGGCAAACGGAGCACATACGCAGCCTCTCCCACATGTCACATAGCTCCAAAAAAGCTCACGATAGAAGCTACCAAGCTCTTCCACGTGTTCCCTATTTAAATAAAGTTACGTGAAGTGTTTTCATGCGAAGTATATTTACACAGAAATGTAGCATGTCGATTTTATAAGCAAATAAAAAGGGGGACTATATTGTGAGGCGTAATGATACGAGGAGCAAAACGTCCGCGCAGTAACTCCTAAAGACTTCCCCCGCTCACTTCCGTCAATAACCTTTAGGAGTTACTGCGCGGACGTTTTACTCCTCATATCATTACGCCTCACAATATAGTCCCCCTTTTTATTTGCTTATAAAATCGACATGCTACATTTCTGTGTAAATATACTTCGCATGAAAACACTTCACGTAACTTTATTTAAATAGGGAACACGTGGAAGAGCTTGGTAGCTTCTATCGTGAGCTTTTTTGGAGCTATATGACATGTGGGAGAGGCTGCGTATGTGCTCCGTTTGCCTGGCAGAGCGCACGGACAAAGACCAGACGGGTATATATTAACACGTCTAAAGTGAGGTAAGAGCATATCACAGTATGTAAAAACGGTGGCCTATTCCTTTAAAGGGGGGGTATGACGTGAGCAATAAACTTGATTTGGAAGTTTATTGCTCACATTTCATCTACAATGGGTCATAGCCGAGTGGTTTTCTCCCGGAGCTAACAAGCTAGCCGCGATAAGCTAACGGGAAAATTCACTGAATACAAGCAGCATATTATGCATTGAAAACGTCACTAAAACAGGCAACTGCTTGAAGCAGCCTTTATGACGATCACACACGGAGCCTGGCTTGTTGATTGTGTAGTTTATTGCTCACATTTCATCTACAGTGAGTCGTAGCCGAGTGGTTTCTCCCGGAGCTAAGGCACTATTAGCCGCGACAAGCTAACAACCTTCACCTTCACAACATTCATTGAAAACAGGCAGCATATTATGCACAAATAACGTCAATAAAGCAGGCAACTACTCGAAGCAGCCTTTACGATGATCACACAATGAGCCTGGCTTTACACATTTGTGGTTTATTGCAGACTTTTCATCAACAATGAGCTGTAGTCGATTATAACAAGCTAACGGGTAACCTCGAAAAACGTTTGTCCACCTGCACAGATAATGTCCGTCTTTGAATCGTATGGGCTCCTGCAGATCCTGATGTAGTCCATGGGGGTATAGTTAGAGATCCATAGGGCATGGCAGATGCAAAGAGAGAGCCTCCAAACAGCAGTTATTTTTCAGGCAAGAGCCCCTTCCAAGCGTCCGGTGTGGAAGGTTCGTCTCCAAATAATATCCTGTGTGGCCATTGTTCACAAAGTGATAAACAGTAGCTCCTTTCCAACAATAATAATTAAAATGCACCGATCGTAGTTTCAATACTGTTGAGACAACGAGCGCAGTGTTGTGATGCCACAGACAGCGTGTGGAGGGGGCGTGTCGGAAAGGGTCAGAGGTTCTTAAAGAGACAGGGGACTATTTCAAGTCATTTGCTACCGCCATTTTGAAAGAGCAATTTTATACAAGGCAGTTCTTCTAATTTACTGCATTTACAGACCAACAGAAGGTTTCGTCATCATTGTAGTGTGCTATAGACTGGTGCTATGTGGCTGAAAAAAGCATAATACCCCCTCTTTAATGGGAAAATAGCCAGAGAGGAAGGGCCGTGACGCCCGGAGATTGCACTCGGAAATCACGTGTCATTTGTGTGCATAGAGACAATAACAATTTAAATAGCAATGATAGAAAACAGAGAATCATTTGAATACATATATTTCCGTTGATTCAATATTGTAATGTGAGAAAACCGCAACTGCTCTCTATTTTAACTGATTTGAAAACACTGGAGGCCACAGGTAAACATACAAAGCCACAAGGATTTGACTCACCACAGCGGCATTAATAATTCACCAGCATTAATGATGACGTGTCTGTATCTGAGATTAGTGCCATTGCTGAGTGCATGTTAATGTGACGAGGCCTTCATGCCACCAGCTCACCCCAGCCACAGGGACCTAATTAACACAACATAAATTATGAGATGCTGATAAAGCAGTCACCTGTGCCATTGCAGGGCAGTCTACTGCTGTGCCAGTTTTCAGTGTCCACGCAGTGTGCTCTTCCTCTGCGCACTCGTGTGTGTGTGTGTGTGTGTGTGTGCGTGTGTGTGTGTGATCTCCACTTAAGGCCGGTGCCACCTCACACACTGAGAGGATGATTAACTGTAGCCTGGCAGTGCTTAGAGACCACACTAATTACGACTCCACACATTCTTATTTTATCACAGCTTCTGGAAGAACACAATATTATTTCAAAATCAGAGCTGCATGGTGCTTCTTCTGTAATAAGTTGCAATAGGTGCAAGTATTGTAACCTGACTGATTGAACATTCAGTATAGCAGTATTTTTCAAAAGCTTTTCTTCTTTTTTTTTCATTAAATTTTGTATAAATATACAATTCAAGTTAATTGAATATTTATTGAAAAAAAAAAAAAACTAAATCAGGAATAAAACAATGCTAAAGTAGTAGTCAATGTTAAGTAAAGGGGAAAAAAATCATGGCTGTTTTGTCCTTTGCCTTGTGTTTGAAAAAAATAAATGTAAATCTTAGCCAGATGGAAGACCTCTGTGATTTTGAGATAGATTGTGGGTGATATATGAATATTTAGACACCTAAAATATCAACGATAACAATATGATGATATACACCATTGTGCAGTAATGGATAATGTTGCAGTGGCAGGGCTGTTACAGATGCATACTTTTACACCTTCATTCACTATTGTCAGTTTGGAGCCACCAGTTCAGATGTATTTTTGAAGTCATACAATGTCTGTTGGCCCAAAAATCAAACCCAAAACCTTTAAAAAAAAAAAAAAATAGCATCACTCTACATTCCCAAAATGACCATTCCTTTCTCAACCCAAACCACTATGGCCCTAATTCTAGTCATCTCACTTGTCTACCTTTATTGAAGCCGTTTTCTCAAAATCAAAACACAATGAAAATTCTGTGCGCACGTTCTCTTTCATTAAGATTTCCAAGGTTTCTGCACAGTTAGAACTGAAAAGACAGCAGATAATTCCTTTGAAATGAATGTGATTACTTTTTGGACTGAATGCCATCTTGCATTATTGAAATAATCTAAAAAGTCGAGTTTTGTGTGTGCACTACTTGGCATGAGCACATTGTGGATAAGTGTAGTTACTTGCCTTTTAAGCAGCTGAAAGGCCTATTGCTAAGTCCCCTGACACTTTTATTAATAATCAAGCACATCAATTCCTACTCGAAGCAGGCAGTGAGCCTCCGTGGCCCAACCAATCCATACTTTTCTTAACAATGTTTGTTTTTTGATGCAATATATTTTTTATGGTATTTTTACAAATACGTCTTTGAGAATAAAAGTTAGTCTGGGTGTATAATCTCACTGCTCGATGCCACTCGGCAGTGCACCTGTTTTCAGTATTTATGTTGCATGACCAAACTAACTGAGTGGAACACACAGCTAAATGGGAGTGCCCTGTGTTCCTTCCCCTGAAAGTACATCTAAAATGATGTGGGCCTGTCCAGCGCCAGAGGAAGAATGTCAGATTACTGAATTACTGCAGGTCAACATGCAGGAGGAAATGGGATTCGCTGACCCAAAATGAATGGCGCAGAAAAGTGATTTTCTCCACCGGCGCCAATGCACAGAAGAACAGACTGCATCAAAGTCATTGCTAAAAAATGGAAACCTACTCTTAGTATGCACAGTGGGTGCTTTGTATGTTCATGCGATTTAGCTCTCAGTTTACCTGTTCTTTTCTTTTTTTAAATTTCCGTCATTAGGCTTCTCCTTTTCTTGGGGGGTCGATAATGATTTGACAGATTTGACAGACAGTTATGCATTCAGTGCCCATCGGCCAATCCTCAAGCAGCAGAATTCAGTCACAATGGTAAAGATTTCATAGTTTAGGGGT
The DNA here is from genome assembly GCF_951799975.1 of Gobius niger. Classification (NCBI taxonomy): domain Eukaryota; kingdom Metazoa; phylum Chordata; class Actinopteri; order Gobiiformes; family Gobiidae; genus Gobius; species Gobius niger. The sequence continues at coordinate 19,099,283 of NC_136854.1, read as the reverse complement.
AAATGCTTTATGTCTGCAAATCCGTATGATTCAAATAGTTAATCCACCATAATTATTATAGAGCTGGGATGATACACTTGTATCAAGATCCGATGCATATTGTGATGCTGTAGGTCATCAGGAAAACAAATGAGTGCATGATAAAAATGCCTCCGAACACAAGTATTGCAAGTACTGTATTGCAATATTTGACTTGATATTGCAGCAAAAAGTGTTGCTCCCTAATTATTAGGTCTCTTTATTTCTAAATATGTAAACAATATTACAATATTATTTTCAATAAAACAATGTGGTGGCTATAAGTAATATTGTTTCTACCTTTGGATGTGCTCAGTTTTTGATCCGCACACATTTTGTCCTTTATCATGTTCATATTTTGGAGTAAACTCTATTTAATTCATTATCTCAGTCGCTTATTTGAATATATCTCCTCTTGTTGAGTATGCTTTTTCAGTAATTAGCACAGTAATGAATATGAATGACATTTGGGGCCAGATCTTGTGCCCTGCGCAAAATTGCGCTGTCGTGAGAGTTTTTTGGAGTGGCGGAGCTGTTGTGTTTAAGGGCGAAAGGGCGTCGCTTAGACAGGACTGAGGCGTGGTTCATTACAAGCAGCACTGAGAGCGATGCTCTGATGGCAGCCTCACATTCATTTCCTTGTTTACATCGCGCTGCCTTGTGTTCTTCCTCAAGCATGATAGGCTCTCACAGGTCAAACTAAAAACTTAATTAACCTGCATCGTGTTCATGTCTCGAGAGAAAGAGATGTCGCCTCCAGCCGGTTCCACTGTGGCGCGGCGTGGCACTAACTTGGCTGTAAACTGCAAACAAAAAGAAATGCACATGTTCACTCCCCCACACCCGCTCACCCTAGCCCCTTCCTGCCCGCGGAGTCTGGTTGGAGGAAAAAGGCTCTTGAACCCAACTCCGCCATTGGCTATGAGTGTTTCTCCACACCACGTACTTCCCACTTACCGGTAAATGCGCAAAGTCTGGAGTGGCAAAATCTGAAAGTGTGCTCCTAATAAGCGCAAAATGTTACTGTAAAGTCAGCCCAAAAGTGATACTAGAGCCATTTTGACTAATAAAGACTACGGGAGTGGCTCTCCTGCACTCTAAGATGAAGTTAATGTAGACATGTTAGGGACCTAGATTGGGAAGTGATGGGCTATACCAGCACTAAGGGCATGATCTCCGCTTCAGACAAATAAAGTGAATGAAAGGGAGGGCTAATGAGCCATGAGAAGATGGAACCCAGTGGCACCGACATCTGCCAAAGACGAGAGGAGTAAATAAATTGGGGGAGAAAGCAAACAAACAAAGGCGATTCCAGCAGCTCCTGGCTCTGGAGGAGAATCAGCCAGTGCTCAGGTAGCCTTGTTCTCTGTTTATCTCAGAACAACAGAGAAATGGGCCGAGGTGTGTTCCTCCAGGTGCATTGTGGGTATTGCCCACGGATGTGCTGTTTGATTTGTGCGCAGCCTTGCTGTTGTGCTTGTCTGTGAGTTCTTGACATGTGCACTGCCGCATGAATAATTGAGGCCTCGCACGCAGTCAGGGTCCAGCAAGCACTGCTGGCTCTCTCTCTCCCGATCACCTCCCCTCAGCCCTGTTCACTCGCCCCTCACTCACCCTTCCCCAAGTCTCTCTTTGTCTCACTTTCCTTCAACCCCATTCCACAGTGCTCCGCCAGAGAGAAGCAAAACTGCCACTCAAATGTAAGTCACATAGCTGTACGGATGTTACTTCACCTATCAGTTTCTAACATCTGGAATAAGACTATGTCTCATAAGGGCACAGTAGATAAAAAAAGGAAGAAAAATCCATTTTCAATTCTAAAAATGTGGATATTATACTTTATAGCTTGAAGAGAGTCCTTGGCTTATTTGTTAGCCCTTTGCTGCAGCTTGACTGACACACTATGGCTGGTGCCCCGCTGAGCCCACTCCAGAGCTCTGAGCTGCAGAGTGAGATGAAGAGTAGAGCTCTACCTGGGTCAGGCTGGTGATGAAGACATGCTAAATCAATGAGAAAAGACTGGAGGAGATGAGAATATATATGAGTGCTCTGTCTCTCCCCTTCACTTCAGCTTCATACTCAGTTGGTACAGTTATCAGTCCTGCAGATAAACAAGCCTGGCTGCTAGATATAACTCCAATACGTGAAACTCAATCATAACTCTGGAAACCAGCTGGGAATAAGGTCGGTGAAAAGAGGAAAATGAAAGCTGCCATGCCCACAGGGCACAGCCAAGGTCCCTTTTGACCGAGCAAACTCCCTCTTTTCTATCACTTATTTATCTCGGGAAGTCAAAAAAGAATCACCATGCTGCACCTTTTACCGTGCCTTTAAATATTTCCTGAACATGTCCGGAGTAGTTTTAAAGCACAAGGCAAACACAATGTGCCAGGTGTCTTCACTGGTGAGTCGAGGACACTGATCGCTGTAGGGTACACATTTGTGAAGTCTTCTTCACTCGCCATCCTTTGTCAGTTGGATCTCTGTGATTTCCACTTGTCAGCGAGGGCCAGTCATGCAGAGGGGATAGGACCTGTGCATCAGAGGAAGAGAGAAAACTTAAAGGCAAGAAGGAAAAAGGCTGGAGTGTGTTGAAGGGGGACCGGCTTTGACTGGACTCACTCATGCTTTGACATTGACAGCCCTGGGAGAGGAGAGAAGGACCAGCTACCCCAGAGGACCAGAGAGAAAGGCCGAGACGGAGGGAGAGAGGGGGGCACTGCCAGAGGCTGCTTTTGGCTTTGAAGCAGGGACTAGAAAGGGCTGAGGGCACTGTTAGCCCCCTTGAAGTGGTTTCAGCACTTGTCACTCTTTCGGGCATCGCCTAGAGCTGTGGACAGCTCTGCTCTTTCAGGATGAGGTCCCACAATGGACTCTGCAGCACTGATGCTTACCTTGATGTGGTGACTTGGATCAATAGTCAGCCCAGTAAGCTACTGGCACTCGCCTGTTGTGATGTTAAAATGTAGTTGAAGTGCTTCTCAATGCCAGCACCAGAGAGTGAGAGGAGCCTATTCCTGTCAACACCATCTCAACTGTGCGCAGCAGGTTACAAAGTGAAAGTAAAGTCACTTTGGAAGGACAGAACGGACTGCTTATGATCGAATAAAATCAACACTTTAAAAATATGTCTAATTTTATACACACACTTATAATTATTAATTTAATAGAGGCAATGCTTTGTTTTTATGTAACTTTTTTCCCCTTGAACCTTACTTATTTTTTTCCTCCAAAACTCGCACAAGCTTGAGCAGCCCAGCTCAATAAATAGCCTGAAATACTCCTGCTCCCTAAGTACCCACTAAGTACTATTAGTATTTACTGCCTGTGTTTCCTCCGGCCCCTCGTTCGGCCTCTCTGCTCCCCAAAGATAGATTACATCCAAGACAGCCTATGACCGATGGATAAGGGGCACGACGCTGCGGCCTTTGGAGAAATATGTGCTTATGAAATCATAAATATTATCTCAAACACTAATTAGCATTAAGAGCACTGGTGATTTTATTTATCAACTTTAGCCACAATTAATAACCGGGGCCTTGAGAAGAGCACGAGGCAGATAGGCAGGACATGTGTGCCGCGTCAAGGCCATAAACCCATTATACTGGTAGACTGATTGAGGCAGCCCCACTGGGGGAATAAGTAATTGTGCCTGAGAAATTTTAATTGCCCTGAAATGTATTCTAAATTACACTGCCTTGTTTTCCGACATAAGTAACATGGCTGAAGGGCTGGGATAATGGGGAAGTGTCGTGGGTCCAGTAATGGGCTGCTAAACACCAGACTACCTCTGCCATTCCCCCTTTTTCCTGCTCTTGCTCTCTGCTTCTTTTCATTAGTTGGGAGCCTCAGAAATGATGCCTGTAAAGGGCTAATGCTCAGTATTATTGCTAATTGCTATTGTTCCCCTAAAGTCAACACAATGATTTAGTAAATTCAATTTAAAGTGCGTTTCTGTCTTGCCTTAGTCATTTCACTTAAATATAAATGTTTTGGTGATTCTCAGACATGAAAACAATCAGTCATCATGATAAATGCTAATTATTGAGCAACATGCAGTACATGTGTTTTACCTACCGTGTATGCACAAAGTTGCATTCAGTTAAAGGAAAGTGTTACTGTATATAAAGTGCAACATAAAGACATAACATAAAGACTAGAACGAGACATATTCGCAGTGCACTCAAAAGGCAATGTGTGTTTTAAAAAAAATAAGAAAATAGTACATTGTATTTTTATAGTATAGTTAGTATAGTTCAACATTTTGCAGCTTTGTTGCTCATATATGAGGGCTGTGCTTACATAAATATAAGTAAATAAAAAAGAAAGACAAAAGACTACTGACACCCAGCACTATTTGTTACCAGCTATGATGCAAAGTTTGTGCAATGCGTGGCCAATAGCAGAGGTGCTTTTTAATATCTCTCTGTAAAGGTGGTTAAACAGTTGGTTGGAGGGGGCTGAGCGGAGCAGCGTTTGAGGGGGTGAAAGACGACCTGGGGATATGGCAGCAGCGCTGGTGCTCGGGGCTCGGGCAGCAGTGGTCTCATGGCTAATTATCTTTATTGTGCTTCTCTGGCAGATTTTGAGTGCGGGGCCCTGTCACTAGCTCTTGTGTGGGAGCTCTCCCGGGCCCCCTCGCAGTGGCCCCTGGCTAATAACCACTGAAGGATCCACTCCGAGGTCACAAGGCCCGGCTTTGTCGTGTTTAATCCCCCATAGATGTGTAAAGCCACCAGAAAAAAAGTGCATCAGGACCTAACCTGTGCTCCCCCACTCATGTCCAACCAGCAGTACTTCGTAGAACTGCAAATAGTCAGATCTTGATTACCACAATTTTCAAAATGTCTTTCTTTTATTTTTCTTCCAGGTGATTTTCCTATAACCACTTTCCTGTCGAATAGATTGCATTCAAAACATCATAAGGCATATTTATTTTTAGAGCACATTTCATCCAAAACAATAACTCCATGTTCTTAACAATAGAAGAAAATAATATTTTTTTTAAATGACAGCAAACCAACAATAACAATTGGAAGTTAAAATAAAGTCAATAAAATATTAAAACCATGCAAATCAAAAATGTATAAATAAAAATGTACATTAAAAGGTATAGTAGAATTTTAGGTTATAATTTCAGACTGGCTCTAGGAGCAATTCACTGTTTGTAAAAAAAAATTGTCAAACTACACTAAACAGAAAGTTCATAAATGTGGGGGGGTCCAAAAAATCTTGTGATTTAAAGCCCTTTCAGCTGCCAACAATCGAGCCCGTATGATCAATTAAAGCAGTACTAAGTAGCTCATGCCCCTAGAGGCCATAAGCGCCACTGCAGGTGTCGTAGCATGTTGTGGTTTTTTACTCGTTAATTGTCCGTGAGAGTAAATACTACTCTGACAGAAAAGACAAAGGGAGAGAGGGACATTGTACATCCAATTACCCAATGGAGATAATTTTTTTCACTTGGTTGTAAACACTGTTTAAGTGGCGCTAGCCCGCAGTTAGCTTTGCCCATTAGCCTGTTAGCTTCTTCTTCATGATTCCGTTAGTGTGTATTGGGTCTCCGACCCGGTGGTAGCAAAGTTGTGGTTTTCTGGCCACAAGGGGGAGACACCGGGGGGAGATGAAAGACCCTCAATCATCCCATTAACACTTGTATTGTTCCCAGAGGGACTACGACGAGGATTTATTAAGGTAAAGAAATTACTTAGTATTGCTTTAATATCACCGCTTTGTATTTCTGTGAATTAAAGAAAAATCATCTGAACTCTTTTGTTCTGAAGAAAAAGACATTGGACTTTATGTCAGGTTTTGTTTCATGTGGATCACTATATTAAATGAAAAGAAAAACAACGTAACCTGTCAAGGAAAATCAGATTATATTTTTTTGTTTTCTCATCCATTCTAATTGAAGATTGCATTTTTATAGCACCTATGAAATCTTATAAAGTCTTTACAAAAAGGTTCACAAAGTGGTGTAGGTTGATCTGTTCCATTTTTGATCTTTCAGCTATTGGCTTTTGAGGCAACCAATTCTAAAAGTGCCAGACCAGTCTCACCACATAAGACCCTTTTTACACAATATGTAAATGCTCACCACAAAGAAAACTACAACATTGCGATACACTCGTGATGATGCAACCAGAACATTTGTAATATACTGCAATGGGCTTGTTAGGCGCGGCGGATCTCTGCTAGATGGACACCCACGCTCCTGGTTTGCTTACGCCAAACAGGTGCTGCCCAAAAGCTACATCTGATGTCAGGGCAGGGGGAAGCGGCTACACCCCAGAGGTAAATCTCCACCTTGAATGCTTCTAATACCGACGCGCCTCCCCTCTCATCCCTGTCTTCTCAATGGGAGGGCCTAGACATTACGGTTCGGAGAGTGAAGTGACCAGTGGGCAAGAAACAAAAAGCCTTCGACCGCTCCACCGTTGGGGGCGATGGTTACGAGTTGAGCTTTTGTGATTTATGACAGGCCGCTGTAGATTTACCTTTCATTCAAATGCCGGGTACTCACAGCGGAGCGCTCGTCCGCGTTTCTGATGATTTATGTTTCTGAGATCTCACAACAACCCTGTTATGACCCGAGTCGTTGCTGGGGTTTGCATCACCTCACCAGATATTTGTGAGAAATTCAAAAGGGGAAACCTATCAGTTGGATCGAGATTGGACTGATGTGTTTGCAAAAATAAGTAAACAACATTAATTTCAGATGAATGAATTTGAAAGTGGCGATTCTCACATGGGTATTTTTTTTTTTTTTTTTCAAGTGGTACTCTCATCAAGCGCGCTAAACTTTGGAGGTAAAAGCAGGATAGTAATCAAAGTTTGGAAGAGAGGTCCTCAAGTCATTTGGCTGTGAGAGCTCTTTCAACTCCTTCTACATAAAACTCATTTTAGATGAGATGTACTGAATAATTTGTCATTCTCCGTTTCTTTCTTGAGAGACCTCCTTGGAAATGAATCGCTGACACGGGGGGCTCGTATGCCGGCCGTGCAGCGATGCCCGCTCACGGTATGGTGCGGTTCTCCAGCATTAACACAAGAGCCAGTTGATCTTTGTCGCTTCAGGGGAAAACACACACCATAAGTCAAGCAGATACGGTTTGAAAGCACCCCAAGATCATACACTGTCTTTAACATCAAAAATGTGTCCACATGGATATGCTTAATGGGTTTAACTCGGATTAATTATTCAAGCCTTCCCCCAATGCCTCTTCTTGCCAGGCATGTCTGAAACGCACAAGTGGCCATAGCTGAATGCATCTCCTGAAAACAACCGCGCTTCAATCACACAGCCAACAATTGAAATCCGTGGCTTCAACTGATAACGCAACTATTTCTGCCGTGTGATAGTTATGGCAGTACAATATAGTTTTAATTAATCACAACGGTGATTTCCAACAACTCTCAAAACAAATGAATAACAGTTGTGTTTGGCCTGTGACTCACTGAAATGGGTTCTGCGAGACACTTTTGGAGGCCTACGCTGTTCCAAATTACACATGCCATCTTTTCTTAATAGACCTTGAAGAAGAAAATTGCACGGTACTAATCATCCAAGCCTAGAAATGTTCAGCTGTATTGATTGAGTGGACATCGCTTTTCATTCTGATGATTGAGCATTCTTTTTTAAATTTAAGTAAATTGTTTTTTAATGCAGTTTTGTTAAATTCATCATCATTGATCCCATACTGCCGTGACTGTTGCCTGGCCTGCCCAACTACATGCTTTTTCAAAGATTTTTCAAAGATATGTAAAGTCTGGGAGCGAGGGTGATCTCAGTGATTTCCTGGAGGGCGCGATTGGCAGACGGGATCAACCAAATTACAGAAACCCTGGACATTTCAAAAACACCCTTTTTCACAAGGAACGCTTCCAACTATGTTTCTTTCACCGGTTTTAGGGATTTTATATTTTCCAAATGATTTAAAACAGACGAAAGAGCAGGAGAAAACAGCGCATCAGTCTCCGTTCTTCCTCTCTTGATGCGATGAACTCCCGCCCCTTGGTGCGTGATTGGACCGATATGGGTAAAATCGGGAAGTTATTGGCTGCCAGCAGCTGCTCAGACGGTTCTTCTTTTGAACAGAAAGGAGGAGCATCTGGCTGACTGGTGGCCTCAGTACCAAGGATATTATTATGCCTGCAAAATAGTGAATGTATTGCAAGACTGAACCAAAGACACATCAGTAACTAAACTAATCCGTCTGTTGAGTTTGAGTCATTAATATTCCACAGCCATTCCATTCTAAACAACTCAGTGCGACAAAGCCATTCTACTTGCACTGTGCCCCCTCAGTTATAGTCTATACCAGGGGTCACCAACCTTATTTCAGCTGAGGGCTACTTTAAGAGCATTAAGTTGTTCGAGGGCTACCAGTTAAAAACAAATCCTAAAGACTTAAACGTACACTGTTCAATTATAGAATATTGAGCCCATATTATATTAAAATAGCTTTCTTTTAAACTCATACTGAGTCACAAGAACCAAAATAAAAGTAATTTTAAGAAGTAGAAAATGAAGTGTTTCACACTTCAGAAAAAGTCCCAAGGGCTACTGGACATGCCCCAAAGGGCCCCTGGGTGCCCGCGGGCACCACGTTGGTGACCCCTATACTGTTTATAAAAGTAATAGAAGCATGAGGCGCTTAAAAACACACCACTAACTGACCACCTAATTCATTAAGACATTATTGCATTCCCTTTGTATCTCTTTATCAAGTTCGGCGCACATTAAATACATTGACATAAGTTATTAGGCAGAGGACTTTGCAAAATTGGTGGAATGAGTGAAAAATTGGTCTTCGAAATGAGGAACACAGCTGCCTGCTGCGAACTGTCAAATCATCCCGATTGCTTAACTTTCCGAAGAAGCTGCCACATGCGGTCTACTTTACGATTCTAATAAAAAATGAGCAGAGCTAAAGCTTGGTGGGGCACCCTTTGATGCCAACCCAACATGGCTGACTGTGACAACACATGGCAGGGGGTCTGTGTGGAGCTAATCTTTAATAAGGATGAAACTGCAGCTGATGGAGCGCTGATTTGATCTGAGCTGACCACAGACTGACTAATGATTGAGTAAAGGGGAGGTGCGTTCCAATGTGTTGATGATTATTACTACTGTATTAACTAGATGTTTGTCTTTACAACATGCTCATGTAAATCTGTTCAACAAAGTAATTGGACAAATATGTGTCACACTTAATTAAAACATAGATTAAAGCTACAACTGAAATGGAAATATATTGTAATACTGCATGAAATTGTCAAGCTACATTAAAGGTGCACTATGCAACATTTTGTGTAAAAAAAAAAAAAAGAGAAGAAAATAAACAAGTTTATATTTGACCTTTCAGTGACCCAGTATGGGTGGTTAGCTTAGCTTCTAAGATGCTTCAGGATTAATTTTATTTCTAGTTCTTTAGGGTTCCTAGTAGGTTTTCTGAATGAAATGGAATTATGGAGACGGTTCAATTCATTAAAGGTACACTGCTTAACATTTTGAACTACACTATTGCGGCAAAACAAAACATGCTCCTAATGACACAGAAAATGCTGTTATTGCAGTGGGTAATAAAAGAATGGATTTGGATGAGAAACTAACCTGTTTAAATCTCAAATTCTACTGCCTTTTGTCACATCTCCATGGAGACGAGCTGGAGACGTACCCACTCCCAGTAAAGTTTACAGTCATATCTTAGCAGGGATGAGCCTCATAAATGTTTGTTTGTACATTTATGAGGTATTTTTCTATGATGAAAATATCTGTCATAAAATAAATGCTTGTATTTCAATTTCCTTTGTTGGGTAAACTTCTACGCGGTGTGGCTTTAATTCAAAATTGTATTTAACCAGGAAAAAGGTCATTGAGATTAAAAATGTATTTTACAAGAATAGGCAAGAAAGGCAAGAACCAGAAATCTATAAACCATCGATCCTGGACGGTCCTGCTGACCACCGGGATCCGAGATAATATCAGTTTTTGTTTGTTTTTTTTACCTAAAAAGTTGCATAGTGGTCATGTTCACAGTCCTCCTGTTGGTCTAGTGGCCCAAACCAGGCGAGTTTCAAAAAACAAGCAATAACAACAGAGCTACCTCTCATCTAGAAATCTTTTTTTGTTACAGTGAAGAAGTGTAGATTTTAAAAACCCCAAAGGAGTCAGCTCCCCATGTATTGAATTCCGATACAATGAGAGATCCAAGTCAAGCAAGTGTCATGCCAACACATGTAGTCTTACCTCTCTGCGCAATTTCACAAAAGAGCTAGAGCTGACTTTTTACGAGAATATGTAATTGAACAATGTGGACAAAACATAAGCTAATTATCAATCTGTGGATGTAAACAAAGAAGCTACACTTTATTGAACCATTTACGTGAAGACTTCTTAACCAGATGCTAAACACGGCTCATGATCCCCGCGCTTAACACCTGCCATTTCATACGTAACAGAGGAAATTATGAGAGACCTTGCGGTGCAGTGCGAGGGCTCAGCGCAGGATTAGGGGCCAGCTATCTCAAGGCTGTGTTTCTCAGATAACCGCACCTAAAGCAACCTTTTCTCAAGCACGCAATTATCCCCCCCCCCTCGCTCCTTCCCTCCCTTCCTCCCCGCAGTCCCCTCCGCTACCTCCCCTTTGAGTTACATCAGGGGCTTAATTAGTATACAAATAAAACTTCCCTTATCTCCCCCTCGCCCTAATTGGCCTGTCTTTAGTTATGCCCGGTGAGTGTGTGAGAGAGCTGGGGCCCCCTGTAATTAGAATGACCGTGTTCACCTTTCCCTCGCTGGCCCATGTGGAGGCTGGGCACTATGTAGTTTTGGTTGTGTGGGTGTCTGTTTCGGGGGGGGGGGTGCGTTGGGTGCCTCCCACTGAACGGAGGGGGTGTCTTCTACCCTTTTTTGTTTTTTTTTGGTCTCTCCTTACCTCCAAAGTGTTTATCGATTGTCTTGGCCGGCGCTCTTACGACTTAATATCGGGTGACAGTGCTGTGTGTTCTCACCGTAATTAGAGTTCAGATCTTAAAGTGAGAAAATGGGGAGGGGGGGGAGGTGTATGTAGGAGGGCAATTAGGACCCTTTGTTATTAAACTTGATTCATCTTCCTCCCGCACGGCTCTCCTGCCCACCTCTCCTCCTTCCTCTCCTCCACCTCCAAGGGTATCGGGCCATCCAGACTGTTGCAACTGGCTAACCCGCAAATTATCATGTTTGCCGCTTAGCCCCTCCTCCCCTTTCGCCCGCTCCTGAACCCAGGAGCTGGTCCTCTGCTCTCTCCTCCTGATGCCAATAACTCGCAGTAATAATAACAGTAAAGATCCCCAGTCAAAAGCACTCTGAAGGTTGGACATCCAATAAAAACAACGAGTCCAAGAAGCCGCCGGGAGCACACCCCAAAAGCAGCTACACACCGCCTACATACGCCTGTGTATTTTTGTTATGTCTGGACTTAATCTTTCAGGTCATGTGGGTCTTTGTAGACCGAAGAGAAATGATCAGGAAAAGTCAATTAAGTCTGCTTTTGCAATGGCATGGAAATGTTTATGACCTTTTTTTACGTGGCCTCCGCTAATGGCACTTATAATAAGATTTGTAAGTGTTAACCTCTTAACCTCCGCCTTAACTGAGCACATTTTCTCCAGTTTCGGCCAAACCCAAATCTAAAAGCTTCTCGATTGGAGTTTACAGCCTATGTAGAGCCTGATTTGAAAGCTAAGGCCAAAGCTCTTTCCTCATTTTTGTTGTCACGTGTTTGTTGTTTTTGTCACGTTTTGGCAACGTTTTCGTCACGTTTTTTGCTACATTTTTGCTACGTTTTCGTCAAATTTCCATAAAATTTTCGTCACGTCTTTGTCGCTTTTTTGTCACATTTTCGTCACGGTTTTGTTTTGTTTTTCATCAGGTTTTCGTCACTTTTTCATAGCTTTTTTTGCTATGTTGGATTGTTACATTTTTGTTACGCTTTTGTCAAATTTTCATCATGTTTTCGTCACGTCTTTCGTTGCTTTTTTGTCACATTTGTGTCTTGTTTTTGCTGCTGTTTTGCCTGCTTTTCCTTTTTGAGAAGGTTTAGAGTTGGGTAGTGCCAAACCGAGGATGTTTTCTCAAGTTTGGCATTACCCAAAGCGTTACCCCGATGAAAACGCAACAAAAATGCGACGAAAACAGTGATGAAAGAGTGACAAAGAACGTACCGGAAAAGCGATAATAGAAGAGACAAAAAATGTGATGTAAAGGCCATAAAGGAGCGACAAAAAAGTGACAAAAGAAGCAACAAAAGAGAGACAAAAGAGTGACGAGCAACAAACACATGACAAAAACACATTAAAAAAAAAAAAAAAAAAAACACATAAGAAACGCTTCAAATATGTGACAAGGAAGGATCAGTTTTGTCAGCCTTAGTTTTCAAATGAGACATCACACTGTTGCTCTCCAGTCAAGACGCTTTCAGATTTGAGTAAAGCCGCACTGGGCAAAATGTGCTTGGTAAAGGCGGGGGGTAAGAGGTTAAAATATGAGGACAGCTGCCAGAGCAATTAAGGCGTAAAAAAAACAAAACAAATCTATATATTTTGAACGCCGAAAGGGAATCCAAAATGGTGGCCATAACAAGAAAATGTCTTGTGACTGAAACTCATTGGTAACATTCATGAGACTTTCCAAAAAGACACAACTATAAATTATAATGTTGTCCAGTAGTAATTGTTGAGATCTTTGTGCCACTCACTGAATCTTTACAATAAAAAAGAAATTTCAAATGAGGTACAGGATAACATCTCCCGATTTTTGATCAGATATTTCTCTATAGCCAATCAATAATCCTGTCAGAGAAAACTATGTGGTACAGCCAAGCCTCCTTTCTGAGTGTTTTTGCTCCAAACATGGTTAGTTTGAAAAGACAATGCGAGTTGACAATTCCTCCCCATCCCTCTATGCACCCTCTCCTGCCCGTCTTTGTCTCCCTCTCAGTCTCCAGGAGCTTGATATGGAGCTTATGGGAAAACAGGGCCAGATCAATCCCGGTGTCAGCAGCTCAGCGCACATCTCTCCCTGTAACGGCAGGACAAGTGTCAGCTGGAGGAGAGGCAGCCGCCACGCAGTGAGGAAGGCAGCCAGAGAGTGAGCAGGGAGAGGAGGATGATGGTGATGGTGGGGGAGCGCGAGCGAGCGGCCCGCCCAAGGGAGTGCACCTCCAGTAGACAAAAGATCAATTCTCTCCATTTCACTCCCAGCTCCTGATAACAAGCAAAAGTTCAGCATGCCCAGGAGCTGTCTTGTCTTTGAAATGTGCATTCTGGTGTTACGCACATGCACATGCACATGCACATGTACAGTTACACTCCGATACGAGTGGCACATATACACACAAAATCAATGATGCTTAAATTAAGAGGCTGGTCAATGTCATTACAGCTGCCCTATTTGCAAGAAACAAACCCCTAATGAGTGCACACTCCAGCTGGATTTCTGGTCACTGCCTTTTGGATAAAGTTGTATGGTGTAGAAGTTTGTCATCTGCACAGTATTGAGTCCTCTGAAGCAACATCATCTCCTGGTTTTACTTAGGATCGGTAAACAAAGAAGGAGAAAACACTGCTAGAGAGGAAGCATGCGCTATGTTTGAATCAAAACATAATTTGTGACAGTGTGTCATTCCAAGTGTGCGGTTTCGAATGTGATTGTGGGTAACAGTGTTATTGGCACAGGGCTATGGCCCCGGTCAGCCAGAGCAGAAAACTCTTTTCCGAGGCACAAGTGTTATTGATAACGTTCTCATTTGGGAAGGTTTATGGAATATATTGTTTCCTTCCTGTTTGTGTTGTTACTCAGATGTCAGCACTTGTTTCTGAGATTTTAAGAGACTTTCTGAAAACATGTGTTCGTGTGTGAGCCCAGAGCTTCTCATTAAAAGTTACAACGTTGAGATTAATTACTGAAGTAAACAACATGCAATTGCATATTTTATGAAAGACTGTTTCACTATGCGCTTTCGAAGTGAACCTTCATTTGGACGATATCCACATATATCTTTGGCAAAAAGTATCGTGTTTGGTGTTACAGAAGGAATCCTCAGACGTGATTTGATTTTGTCTCAGTCAGTCAAAGTTTAAACCTGTGGAGAGCTCCAGAGGCTGATGGTGTGTGACAGTTGTGGAGCTGGTTCTGTTTAAGACCATCCCAAACGGAGAACCGTTTTAGGGAGGTTAGAGCCTTGCCAGTTCTCATCAGTGCACATGTGAGGGAAAGGACCATAGTGTTTTCAGGACAGTCACTGACCCAAGATACTGCGATGTGCACGGCTGCACTGCTGAACATGGATGTAAAGTTTTCTTCTACACTGACAGTCCAAATGTCATAACAGTGTCTGTGTAATGTAGCCCATGATTAAGCTTCACTCTGGGACCCTGTCCATGGCCCCCAACAGATGGCCTGTACCTCTTATGCAGATTTATTCACGTGGAATGTTTACACATATCGTCATTACTCTAACATCCATTTCTAAATAGGCTGTAATTGAGGCGAGGGCTGTCATCCAGTCGGTGGTGTTTTTGTCATGTTGAGGCTGAAAAGAACAACTTGCAGAGAGGGACAGGCAGTATCACACAATTGACCTTTTACATGATTTTCAATTACAGAGAGGAGAGGAGTGCAGGGTCCCTGTAGTGCAGCTGTCTTCTCTGGTGAACATCTGCCTGTAGAATATGGCAGCCGCCCCTCTCTCTCCCTCTGCGTTGGCCTGGCCTGCCCGCGGTGGGCAGGTGTGTGCTGGGCCAGAGCCTCTGTCATTAAGCGGCCCAGCTGTGCTGTCACGTTTGGCAGAGGCGGTGTCATCCATGACCCTGTCCACTCCCTCCAAGGGGCATACGCAGACCTTGACAGGGCAGGAGGGTAAAGCCACGCTCAGAATATATATGAAGGACGGCTGTGTCGTCCCCTCCTCGCCCCCCTGTGGGCGCCACCTCTGCATGCTTGCCTACCCTCCTGCCCAAGAGCAGGCTGGGCCCTCATCAGCCGTGTCAGTCAGTACAAGCAGAGAACAGCACCCTGCACTCCCGCTGTGTCCTGTGTGCCTTTAGAAAAGAGACTTGCACTTGAAGGACATGTGCAACAGGGCTTAACTCGGACTGGACTGTGTCTCAGGCTCAAGTGGACTTCACATAATGAACAAGTAATTTATAATTGACACTATTATACTATCCTTTTAATGTTAGGGAAATCACACCTGGTTCATTTGGTCTTATAGAGTTGTACATGTTTTACGGATCTGAAACTAACACCAGTTGTCAAGTGTTCCCCAAAACAAACAAGGGTGTCAAGGTGACTATTTCTTGTTGAATTGATTGGAGATATGGATAGCAGGGAAATGTGGACAACAAAAATAACATTTGCCTCAACCTCAATATCAATACAAGTACAATGTGCAGTGAGAAGAGAAATAGTAGCCTTGATAATGCCCCTGAATGAGATAGTATCCATATCACTGATGGTCCTTTCTGACTGATTGGCTTGGAGTGTGTCAGAAGAGTATTCCCAGCCTTGCCTCAGCTGTATACTCTTGTCTTCAGTTATTGGCAGCGCGCCTTCATCCACTGACACCTCCAGCCTCCCTGGTGGCCTTTGTCACAGAAGAAAGAGAATGATCAATATTCCAGTTAAACTAGACTTTCAAAGCTGATCGTGAGGCCTCGTTCTGGGGCCTTCTCCTTTAATGAATTTTCTTTCATTCCACACAAGTTTTTAAACATCAAACAATAAATCGGCCTGGGCACAGTGAAATATTTAGATCTATTGACTGTGTTTGAAAAATGTAGAGGGCAAAAACTCCAGTGGTTTGATGCTGATACATTCTGAACACTTTAATCCACCCGAGTGTTTCCTTTTATCTGCCTGGGCTTCTCCAAAAGAGGGGAAAAGGGCCTCAGGAATGTTCTCAAAGATCCAGCAACTCTGTCTTAAAAGCTCCTTACCTTTAACTGCACTTTAAAGCAGCTTTCTCAGTGTCCTCAGCACCCGGCACATTTAGAGGAATCCACAAGTGAGAAATTTCAGCCAATGCCCATGTGTGTCAGAAATTATTTTGAAGGGAACAGATGATAAATAGAATAAAGCTGATAGCATCACTAGATTGATACTGAATTTAAATTCTCGTATCGTAATACAAGTTTAATATTAATAATAAGTTTGGGGATTTTTCATTTTTCTTATGAATAACAAGCATGACTTTTTAGCACTTAACTCAAAGTCTTCACCAGCAGTGAATTCCTGGACGACTAAGAGACTTCATCACTGTAGTGCCCAGAGGTGAACTTCAGAGTGACCCTTGGCAGAGTTCTCCTATACTATAGTAGTGTTTGCTTGTTTTGCCCAGTTGCTGCCTCCTGTGCATGTGTGCGCTGGCTGCGTGACAGCCTGGCGGTGAACATCTGTTGGTGATTCATTCGGCTGCAGATGGAGAGTGACACGGCGGCACATCTGCCGAGGTGCAGGCCATCCCTACAACCTGGCCCTCGTAAAGGCCCAAGCCTTTCCACCAACCGCTCTTCTGACGATTGCGTCATTTTCCCCGTCTTTGCACCGTGGCTGCTTCACAAATGTGACATCCTCCTTCCTGCACGTTTCTGCTCACCGGAGAACAGCAGATGCATCGCCTTGGGGAGATTAGGACTGGCAAACACGATGAAACTCAAGAGTCTGGGAAAAGTTACAAACAAGAAATACAGATTTTTAACCAGGCTGAATAGTGAAAACTTTTTGGAGTCATTTTTCATATTCATGTGAAGCAAAATAATGTATTCTGGGATGTTTCTAAAGGCTTTGAGGAAGTCATAATTGAATTTAGGTACTGTGGATTGAAATGAAATGATCAGAGTGACAGATGCTCTTCCTAAGTACTGTTGGGGCATTGTGATCTCTTGAATGAACACTGCTTCACTAATTAAGCTTTTGCAGCTGACTGGCTCTGTCAAAAGCCCAAGTAAGACAGTGCAGTACCTCTGGCAACAGCAGTGCAGTCATGAACCAAACACTTCTCAGTCTGACAAGGGGGCGGGAGACGTTTTTAAAACAATTCAAACTGGTCTGTTTGACACTGTCGTCAGTGGATTAATGCATTCGGCTCGTTGTACTGTAATGACCACTAAACTACCAAAGCATTTGCGATTGCAAGAACACACCGGATGGCCATACCTGAGCTCATTGTTCATGTGTGGCACAGATCTGGTCCAAGGACACAGCGGGCCTTTGCTCCTGCGACTGAGGCACACAGATGTTCAGCATCATGTTCTCTCCTCTTCAAGTTAATGATTCACATTGACTATATTGGGGGAAGTAATAACTGAATTTGCCTTACATTTATTCTCTCTAATCGCACAAAGTATATACAGCACAATAAGTGTGACCTGGCAGATGATTTGATGTAAGGCATTGACCAGTAGGTGTCAGTATAATACTTGAATGTGCAGCCGTCCACACCGACGGACGCTGATGTTGTAACTGGCTGGTTATGAACACAATAACAGACTGTGGTTATTTATAAAGTAATATGTTTATAACCACACTAAAATGTGACTGAAAATGGTATTTATTCACTAGATATAATTCTGGGAGACTTAGTAAATATAGTCTTTAGTTTTTAGTGACAAACGAATAAACATCGCACTGGTCTCAAGTGGCAAATCATAAAGACTATAATCGTTTTGGAAGAATATCCAATGCTAGAATAAACACAATGTCCTGTGTCCATGTATGCAACCTGCTGAACCTTTACAAACATTTGATTTGATATTTTACTCTCCGATGCTGATGTTCAAAGTGTGCACAGTGAACGGAATCTGGATTTAAAACATACATTGTAAATGTAATTGCAATAGTTGAACAGAAATATCACAATGAGAGGTTTTGTTTCGTTTCCCCCCCTAAAGAAATCCTTGCCGTCATAATAACACGGTTAGTCAAGTGATCTCAGCAAATTTAGCTGCGGATGAAATGCTCAATTTAGCCAATATTGTGTTTTGATTTGCAAAAAGCATTGTGTTTTTGGCTTGTACCTTGATGCATGTGTCAACCAATGAAAATGGATATGACACCTTATCAATTCATTTAAACTAAAGCTTCCCAGAAATAAATCTAAGCTAAATAAATCATTTTTCTGCCCCATAATTTAAAATAGATGCATTTTTGAAATCATTTGAAACAATTTTCTTGAAGTTGACTGCTTTGCAATTTTTTTTTAAAACTTCCCAACCAGGGGTGCTCAAGCCCTGACAATTATTTGAGATTAAATAAAAAAGTAACAACTGAATTGTATTTCAATATTAGTTCAGAGGAAAGTTGAATTATTTAGTTGTTTTATTTTGAACACACTGCACTAAAGACTGATATCTAAATTTAGCTGATCATTTCCTGAGCGATTGGCTGCACCCTACAGGTAAGCGGGTAACTGGGTGTACAAGTGTAAGACTTGTAAGACAAAAAAAAACAGATTGGGAACCATTCAAACCAGAATCTGTGTGTATAACATGTCCATACATTGAGAGACCACTGCTTGTTGTTTACCGCACGCATTCATAAAATATATTTCCTGATTGGAAAGACTGTAGCCCACAATCCGCCACATTTACATCCTCTCCTCAGAATATATTTTCAGAAAAGAAGAAGAAGAAAAAAAAAAAGAAAAAAAAAATCAATTAGTGCTAAATTTATTCATGGATTTCTGCGATCAATGCGGGTCCACTCAAGAGGGGCTCGCGGGGACCCGGTTCATCCCAGTTAATGTGTTTGAAGGGGAATTACCATTGATGTTGTTTTTCCCCTTCCTCTTGGGTCAAAAGAGCATTCTCCGGCGCTGTCACGGGCCCGGGTCCTTCCACCTGAACGTTACACCCCAGCATGCTCGGGAGTTAAGTTGGTTTGTCTGCCACGTAGCATCTTCTTCTTCTTCTTCTTACCGGAGCTAATTGTGAATCCAATCAAGGCTGGGAATACTGGCTATCGATTCAGCCCACTAAACACACAAACACCTAATATATTCACTCTCCAACGGCTCCCACGTCCACTGTATTTTCATATCAGGTGTGTTGCCATAAAAAAGAAAAAAAAATTTGTCTCTCGCTCTCTCTCTCTCTCTCTCTCTCTCTCTCTCTCTCTCTCTCTCCTAATTGCCTTCAACCACTGTAATTTTAATTCGCATGACCTCTGACGACTCCTTGATTGTTTTCTGCTTCTTTTCTTTTTTTTACATACTGCCCCCCTCCCCAAAAGGCGCGCGGTGTGATCCTCTCAACAAAAAAAAAAAACGCTCCTTCAAGGATATTCTCGACGCTCTCCCTGATCGATTTCAAACGGTCAGGTCAATTAGACATATTTGGGCATTTGCAAATCATTTCTCTCCCTCTCTCTCTCAGATCCTGCGGCTCTAAAAATGCTCTTTTGGCCCTAACCGCACTGCTCAGATTCTCTGCGGAGCTTGACATTTTGATCCGCAACAGAGACTAAATGATAACCGTTTCCTTGTAAATACTGTTGCCTGCGGGGGAGGGTTTTAAATAGAGCGGGGAGGACTTTTCACTCACTTGTTTATATGCACAACTCATCAGAATGTGGACGGTTAAATGAAATAAAACACTGCGCGCGCGCGTTGCATTGGAATAGACGCCGGTGGCTTCAGGAGGTCTTCGCGTCCCTGCAATTACGCTCATGTTTGTCAGTTTGATCGCTGTGCTGCACGATATGAGATGGGGGGGGGGGCTGAATTTTGCAATGACATTATTATTGCTTCTTCGTCATTTTACGTCAAAACAAGACTTAGAAAACATCCTAAAAATAAAAATAAAACAAAAATTCTGCTAATTCTGATAATTTTGGAATATCTTTCTCGTGATATTGACGATATTTGTGCCGATTTATTGTGCACACTGCAAAAAGTAATTAACTAGATTAGCATAAACATCTCAATTTGAGCATAATAATCCAAATTTTTGTTGTTTTGACTAGACGTAGTTGAGTCAGAAACATCTCAGAACAAGTGAAATAATCTGGGACAAATGCCCAGATTATTATGTTTCTGACTCGTTTCAATACATTTCGTGCTTATTTCAGGTCATTTTCTTTGCCAAAGAGGTAAGAAAATTGGTCTTTTCTCATTAGCAATTTTGCTTTCTTATTTCAAGCGAGATTTACTTTTGAACCAATCTGAAATGTCCTCAAACAAGCAAAGTAAACTTAGTCCGATAAGGGAAAATGTCTAAATTGGCGAAAAGCTCTCAAAACAAGATATATTTCCTCAATTCAAGTAATTTAAGGCAATGCTTGATATTTACTTTTTGCAGTGCAGCGCTGTATAATAATGCTTTAGTTTGTGTTATTTTTAGCCTGCTCTTTAAAAACAAGGCTTATATTATACCTTGAATCACTACAGACCTACATTTTCTATCAATTTTTTGAAGCAGACCAACTAAGATTGAGAGCAATGGTCTGAATACTTATATCACTATGATGTATTTTTATATCTTTTAAATGTTTTATACATTTTTATTATTAATGTAAAATGGAAATTGATGGATATTTTAAAACCAATAGAAAATGAGTCTACATGAGTTCAGAATCAAATGACTAGATAATAAAACTGAAATGATTTAAGCCACACTGCAACCTTTCACCCAGTAAAAAGAATACAAATACAAGCATTCACTTACAGTTTTTAGCGCCTCTAAAAGCATGTGTGTACTGCGAGCGTGCTTTCCTCTCCTCAGACTGAACTCGTAGCTTTGCTGTGACCACATGGTCCCAATCCATCATTTGCTAGCTGATCATTAGTATCCCTGGTATGTTTGTTTGTATATCAAACCCGCTACAGTGTGGCTTTAAAATAGGCCTCAACACTGTATAAAATTAATCAATTACCCACAAACTCACTACAAATAATGCAAAAGTTTCCTGCTACTGGGTGCCGTAATGATATTAATTTGCACGGATCATTGTTCCTCCCATGAAAGAGAATTTCTTTAAAGATTTTCTGTGCAAGAACATGAGGCCTTTGTTTGGAAGTGTTTGGTCTTTGACACGTGTGATCACTCTCATTAGGGCCCGCGAAAACACTCAACATTTATTTGGATTTCAAACATATCATTGACTGCTGTCCGAAGCTCGCATCCACATCTAAGACCCAGAGCGCATTTGAAGCTCGCTGATGCGCCCCTCTTCAACGGTTTTAAATATAAATGGAGCGGGATCGATTAGTCACTGCCTGCTTCTTTCTTGTATGTTTTGCCTCTCTTTCTCAAACATAAAATGAGTAAATAATTCCTTTTTGCGGAGAAGCGCGGAGATGGGGTGGAATATTTATTTTGCCCTGAGAGAAAGTCGGCGCTGAAGTTTGACCCCTGTATATTGTCATGACAACCCGAGGTCTTGGGTGCTTCACTGTGAGCAGATGACAACATCCCTCCATCGTGGTGGAGCGTGAACCAGTATCGCCCACACAGCCCGGGCCGAAGATTGACATAAACATGTTTTAATTGAGCTGCAAATGTTGTCATAGGATGAAGTCATGGTTTGAGCGTGCCTTCAGGGGAGACAGAGATGGTTTCGGTGAGAGATGTATAATTAATCCATCCAGTTACGTGACTGCTCAGATAGGAATTGTCTTACATTTTTACAGTGGCGCGCACAGCACAGCCGCGCTCTCAGATTGCCGATAAGTGTTCTGCGGCTGGCTCCGGGGAGAGCTCGCTGTGTGTCACATCCTTATCAAAAGAGCGTTTTGTTCCTTGTTGCGCTCACTGTTGTGTAAGGAGGCCTGTGATGTGTGTAGATCTCTCTCTCTCTCTCGGTGCCGCGCTAAGAATCAATTGTGTTTGTACTGTATGTGAATGTGTATCAAAGAGTCCCCACAGTCAGTGCCTCCACTTATAAGGTAATGTACTGACACCAGCGGCTCCGCGGGGACCCGGCGCTCTCTGCCGGCAGCAGGAGGAGCGGGAGGAGGGGAACAGTCATGTAGCGTGGGAGGCAGACGCTGAATTGATCAACTCAGACAATACAACGTTCAAGTGGAAGACAAACAAACAGAAATACAACTTTGTGCAGATGTAGTGCAGGCTGGTCGTAATCATTACAGCCCGCCTGACCTGCGTTGTATCCAGTCTGATAAATCTCCCATTAAGCGCCTATTGTTTCACACAGCCACAGGAGAATACCTCGTCAATGAGATGCTTCATAGCAGCAGATTCACTCTGTTTGTTAATCTTTCAGATTTAGAGCATATGGCTGTCCACGCAGGAGCGAGATATTCCCATGCATTTCACTATGATATTGATGTTATAACTCGTCAAGTGTAAGTCCCAAATCCATAGCTGCTCATATCTGTGCTGAGGACAGCTCAGTGCTCCGCTGCTCCTCCTCCTGCATTTGGTCTTTGAGAGCCGAGGTGAGGGCAGGTCAAACACAAGGCTGCTGTTTGGAGGGATTTGGTCCGTGAAGCTGTGAATACCAATCATATTCCTCTGTGCATGTGATGTGTTTGAATGCTTTATTGAGTAAGTGATTAATATACTTTTTAACCAGGACTATCTAAACAGCAAGGCAGGGAGCACAATAGATGCCATGAGTATTATGTTTTCTCCCCTCTCCTCTAGTTTCTGTCTTCTATCTCTGTCAGAATGAAGAAGGCAAAAGCACATCTTCATTAGGACATGCTCCTCCATTTCAAAGAGCAGAAACGCATTTTTTGAAACCCTTTATTTAAAACTATATACACATTAGTTATTCTGTTTTCTATCAAAGCTACTGGCAAAAACTAGAGATCAAAGTTCTTAATCAAATAGTATCATTTGTAACGTAAATAAATGACATGATAATTTCATTAATCCATTCAGTAAAGAGGAATTGAATTGTTTCCCTCTGGTTTGTGCGCTGATTGCTCCATCAGTGACAGAAGGTGACCTGCTCGCCGGTTGCCTATTATGTCTGGTTCATTTGCGAGCCCAGCTTCCCATTGGCTGTCAGCGATACTGGCAGACTGTGTCAGCTGGACAGTGCTAAACCTGATGGAGTGTTTTTTTTTGCCTCTGAAGTCATCTCCAGCACTGAGGAGGAGAGCGCTTATAACGGGCGCGGTGACAGCTCCTCAAAACAGGCGGGCCATGAATATGCAAGCTCCTTCACAAACATCGGGAGGGGAAAAAAACAAGCTTGATGTGGCTGAATTTGAAAATAAGCACTTTTGCGATACTCAGGCAGCAACATTGACACTTTCAGCACATTTCTCTGCGAGTCTCTGTCTTATCAATTTGATTTTGTGGGAGGAGAGAGTTACTTGCTGGTTTCATCACTAAGCATTAAATAATGTTTCAGTTTACTGTCACAACATAATGAAAAAAGGGGAGGCAAGCGCTGGATAAAAAGAGATCATAATTTGATGTACTTGAGAGATGATGGTATTTGTGTGTTTTAGCTTTTTTCCCCCCTTGCACTTGTAACTTGTCCTGATTGATTGGGGTAAGGACCTCCTCTCGGTGCCAAAAGTGCTTCCCCGCTCCCTAGTTTTATGTAAATGAAATGAGTGTGTTCCTTTGATATTGAAATCATCTTGCTGCATTCATTCAAACATTTGAGCAGAGTATTTGAAAATACGTTGTGCACTTTCTCACTGGAACTTACCTTAACAGGGCTTGAGTTATCGGTGTCCTATTGACGGTCCAATCAATACAGTATATGTCATTTTCACTCATTTAGAAGAGAACAAAACAAACGTTTGGGATTAATACTCAATGGTGGGAACAGATGAGTCTAAATTGAAATGAATGAATGGCGGTCTGATTGTGTATGTTCATGTAAGTGTGATGTCTGTGGTACACTGGCGGAGCAGGTTGAACTAATCAATGCATGAGCAAGTGAAGGTATACTTTTTCATGGAGCTGTCCAGTGTCCAGTCTATGTGTGACCCAGGAGCTTGGTTCATATTGCCAGTAACAAGGCAGATCTGTTTCCAATATTTGTATTTATTTATTTATTGGTTTATTTGGTTGGGACAGTGCATGTTAATGAACATACATGGATCTCATGCATGTAAACAAGCCCCACTGGATTGTAGCCTGGGGATAATTTCCATCCGTCGTCCCCCATGCACACTCTCAAACACTCTCTCATTCATCCTGGCCTATTGTTCGTGGGTTTTGGTGGTAGGGGAAACCAGAGTACCCGGAGGAAACCTACACAGACACAGGGAGAACATGCAAACTCCACACAGAAAGGCCCCGTCCAGGTGGGAATCGAACCTGGGACCTTCACAACGCTCGTGCTTCACAGCGCTAACCGCTGCGCCAATACATCCCACCTTTTTTCATCTATTCATTACCCTTATGGACCGCATTTCAGGGCACAGCCAGGTGACGGAGGGTTTGGATCTGTACGGAAGGTTAAGATCCAGGATCCTGTATGGCACTCCTGCCATGACCCTTAATGCGGCACCAAATGGAGTCCGTGGCCGTTCTTGATGAGTTGAGAATGTATCTTGGGTGACAGAAGTCTGGGAGTCCCCCGACTACAGATAAATGGAAGAAGATGAAGATGAATGAAAATCCTAAGACTTTGGGAGACACCAGGACAGGAGGACCATGCAAACTCCATACAAAAAGCCCACACAAAGTCTGAGAACTCAGTCTGGGATTGTCGTGATGAGACAGGAGTGCTCAACATTATCTCACCATGTTGCCTTATTGGAAGTATGATGTGACATGAAACAAACTCCTCTTTTGAAGCTCTTTAGAAGAATGCCAAAACTTTGTGATTAATCTTGTTTGTTTCTTAAGTGAAACTTTGCCATTGCACTTTTGCACTCAACACGCATATACTGGTATGAGGTCCACCTAAACAAACTTTACACTTAGTATGCATTGTCCTACACACACACTTGAGCCCATACTCACACTTCTTAATGCATGCATGCTCACTCACTCAGAGCACGCTCCGCACTCCCTCCCTTTACTGGAAGGACACTCTGATAGGCCCCTCATAAGGAGAGACACACCATCCCAACTGATTCCAGGGGGAGTCCTCCGGAGGCAGCACTTCCAGTGGCTTTAGTGCATTAAAGCTTTTACCTTTTGCTTCTAAAGGCATTGGGACAAAAACAGGCCAAGCTCTTTCTCTCCACTAGGGAGAGAGAGGATGCATTGTCTTGTGAGGACACTGATTACTTAGGAATTGGTCATCAATTATTCAAACAATGGCATACAGTATTGCCTCCACCTTTAGTGACAAGACGGCCTTTCAAGGCTGGGAAGTGCATGGACACACCCTGTGCGGTCCATAAGAATCAATATAGGCCTGGGTAGTGTGCTTCCTTCCTTTAGTTTCAGTTTGCCTGCCTCTTCATACCATTTGGCCCCTGGCACTGTGCAGGAAGGGTTTTGGTAAACCTTGAAGTGCCAGCTGCTAAGGAGGCCACAGGGCTAAGGCAGGCCACCATGGAGGCCTATGGAGTTTGGAAAAATGCCCTTGGCTTGTCCTGAGGTCCACTCGCATGGCATTTTGTAAGATCTAACCAACTGTAGACTGGCTCTTGTCGTAACTCAGCTGATTAGCTGTCAGTGAGCCTGATGAATGTCCACTGTTCATCCACAACACCTGGTTCTCCTGAGAGCGCAGGATGAATTTAGAGACATTTCATAAGCCAACGCAAAGATGGGACCACCCAGAGTTAGCATTTTTGAGGTTTTTACTTTGCTTTTCTTTATAGCCTCCATTTGACGGTGTTCTTGAGTTTTCCCTGGGCCAGACTTTTGGCACGCCCTGCACTCCCGCTCCTTCGTCACTGTCACAGAAACACAAAGGGCCAAACACACCGCTTTCGGGCCTGTCCCAGACTGTCTGACCTTGCCTCTTTGGAAGCCTCACTCCTTCCAGTGTTTGCTATTAGAATATCCCATTACTCTGCCTCTAAACCAGAGTGCTCATTTTGAACAACCACAGCGCACTAAAAAAGGTCAAGTACCCAAAGCCAAAAAGCCACTTGAACAAATGCAGTGGGGTTCACACTGGACCCCTTTTAGTAACCATAACTTAATATGGATGATAATGTTAGTATGAAGTGTGAGGCTTACGTTGAAGTAAATTGTCCTCAGAGGATCTAGACATACGAGACTGACCCTTTGTATGATTTGTTGTTGTTTTAAAACACAACACACTACTATTTTTGACTGAGCAGTTTGGGAGGAGTCAAAAAGAGGAAGGGGGAGTAAAAGCAGCGAGGCTGGCTGGAGGGGTTGGATAACAATGGCTACAGTCCAAGTTCGGCTAATAGTATCTGACACACTGCAATTTTGAGGCTTATATCAACATTGTTTTTACAGCTGTAATTAAGCCACCTAATCAGAAGCACATTGGTCGGGACAGTCAGGGGCAGACACAGCTCACTGTGTTCAGCCCTGCGGCGAGGCAGCGCCGCGCTGGGCTTAGGCTATGGAGGCCAGCCAAGGGAACTGTGGGTGGGAGAGCATCCTGAGAGGGACTCACATGCACGTACATTCACACATACCCAGAGACCCAGGGCCACGCAGAGAATTACAGCCAGGCAGCATGAGAGACCACTCAAAGTTGACTATTCTACCAATTTATGCTGCAAAAGCAAGGCTTCTGTCTACAATTTATAGATTTTTTTTATTTGTTTGAGGTTGAAACTGCAAAAGAAACGTAATCGTTTGCACCTTTTAAAACTTACCTTACCTGAAAACATTATTTCATAAATTATTTCTAAATTCGTTATACAAATTCTAAGATATGGTGCATGTTATAAAGCCTTATAAACAGCACCAACATGACGCGAACATTACCATTTATTGGTTTGAGGTTTGAATCTCGACTCCTGCTGGTGCAGACTGTCATAGTGTCCTTGAGCAAGACACTTCACCCAACTTGCCAGTGTGTGAATGTGGTCTGTGAGTGGTTGGGCCTCGCTTCTGTCAGTCAGCTGTCCTTTGGTACCACCGCCGAGTGTGTTGTGAATAATGCAAAGTAAATGCACTGCAATGTAAAGTGTTTTGAGTGTCCAGAAGTGCTGTATTAAACCAATTTATTCCTTGTGGCTTTACTTAGCTACAAGATACAATAGCTCATGACTATTGACCATAGTATATCATGGTTTATAGTTCTAACTCTTAAAATGTGTAGCACTCGCACTTGACCACCCGCAGTACTACATATTGTCTTCAAATTTTGAAAACCACCTCAAAATCTGAACAGTATGGCATGCAAGCTGAAAGGCAGATCCTGGCTCAGTGGTCTCATGGTGGCGTGCATATCTGTGTTTATCAAGTGCCCCGCTCGGCCTCAGTCTTGCTTTGGCACGGCTGTGTACTTCAAATCTTTTTCATTGTTGATTCAGTGTGTGTTGCAGTCTGTGTGCAGGAGAAAGGTGTGTGTTCGGCCATGTACATGTTTACCAAGCCATGCGCAAACCTCTTCATTGAGTCAAATATGGGGATTTATATTCCCTGTGGGACTCGTATCTTGTTAGTTGTTAGCATTGGGGCAGTAGAAGGTTGGGCTCAAGGCATGACATGAGCGATATAGCCAAATTCTGGTAGATTTCTATTTTTGTTAATAACATATTCAGGTCTACTGTGTGCAGTGTAAACAAAATTTATAAGAAAGTGGAAATAGTCACGGTTTGAAAATAAGATGAAATGGTAGATCAGGATTGACGCTGTTAATTGAACATTGTGATAGAAATACACCATGAAGACGGCACGGTAGCGCAGCGGTTAGCACCTCGGCTTCACAGCTAGAAGGTCCCGGGTTCGATTCCCACCTGGACGGGGATTTTCTGTGTGGAGTTTGCATGTTCTCCCCGTGTCTACGTAGGTTTCCACCGGGTACTCCGGTTTCTACCACTAAAAACATGTGCAATAGGTGAATCCTCCAGCCAGGTGATTCTGACCATCAGCCTGGCTCCACATCATGGAGATGTGTCCCCGGGCGTCGACCACTGCTCCTTACGGGTTGCCCCAGTGGCATCGAAGGATGGGTTAAATGCAGAGGACATATTTCCCTACGGGGACAATAAAGTATACAAACAAACAAACAAATAAGAGGCAAACGTTTCCCATGAACTAACCCAAAAAAACATCAAACAGTCGAGAAAAGAGCTATTACGTTCAGATCACTATTGCTAAATTTACTGCTAAATATTAAATACTAAGTGTTATATATAGTGTTAATAATAAGTGTTTTATATTTCAAATATATCTATTGGTTTATTATATTATGTATGTGTGCCAGCAACTTATCGGTTTTGATGACGCAAACCTGAGCTTTAGATTTGATACCCACGTATGTCCAGACGTGAAACCAAATTGAACATTTAACTTTATGACTTAAAGTAGTACTAGGTAACTCATGCCCCTAGAGGCCATAAGCGCCACTGCAGGTGTCGTAGCATGGTACGTTTTTTACTCGTTAATAGTCCATGAGAGTAAATACTACACTGACAGAAAAGACAAAAGGGAGAGAGGGATATTGTACATCCAATTACACAATGGAGATCATTTTTTCACTCAAACTTAGCTGTAAATACTGTTTAAGTGGCGCTAGCCTTCAGTTAGCTTTGCCTGTTAGCTTCTTCTTTGTGATTCCATTAGTGTGTATTGTGCCTCCGACCCGGTGAAGGGAAAGCTGCAATTTTGGTTTACTGGCCAGAGACACCAGGGGGAGATGAAAGACCCTCCAATCATCCCATCAACACTTGTATTACCCCCAGAGGGACTACGAAAAGGATTTATTAAGGTAAACATGTTACTTAGTACTGTGTTAAAGTTATTAAATCTACCTATACAGCTCTCCACCAAATAAAAACAACTCATTTACCTGTTGACATAATAATAAGCGCATAATTGTTCATTGTTAAAGCAGTACTCAGTATCTTGTTTACATTAATAAATCCTTTACGTAGTCCCTCTGGAGGTAATACAAGTGTTAATGGCATGATTGGGGGGTCTTTCATCTCCCCCTGGTGTCTCTGGCCAGAAAACCACAATTGCAACTTGGCAGGTGCCACCAATACACACTGATGGAATCACGAAGAAGAAGCTAACAGGCTAACGGGCAAAGCTAACTGTGGGCGAGCGCCACTTAAACAGTATTTACAGCCAAGTTTGAGTCCATTGTGTAATTGGATGTACAGTACAATATCCCTCTCTCCCTTTGTCTTTTCTGTCAGCGTAGTATTTACTCTCACAGACAATTAAGAAAACATTTTTAAAAAAAAGCAACATGACACCTGCAGTCGCGCCAATGGCCTCTAGGGGCATGAGTTACTTAGTACTGCTTTCATTTCAAGTTCTGTTTGAACAAAATGTTAGCCTGTGTGCAATGTCCTCACAAGACAGATGAACAGACAGATGTGTGTGGGTGTGTGTGTGTGTGTGTGTGTGTAATAGAGGGAACATGTGGCTCTGTGCGGTCACAAGCTCCAGAGGTCCAGCCCACCCTCGTCAGGGCCCAGTGCCGAGTCACCCAGGTCTCAAATGGCAGCAGCACACACGCACACTCACATACTGCAGATCAGGGGCCAAAGTCAACAGATGAGCTGGTCTGAACTGGCTCGCTGTGTGTTCTGATTGTAAATTGCTCTGGTGATGATTAGAGAACTCCAGCACAGGATGTCGACTCTTAAAACTGTCCAGAGAAAATAATTTTCTACTATGTTCAGGAAACTTTTTTTTTTTTTCATTCTTTTTCTCCTTTACGCCGCAGCCTCCCGATTGCTTTAATTTAAACATCATGGGACCGTATGTAAGAAGAGGTGAAAGGAGTAGAGTAAATTGGTTTAAAGCCTCAAGAGTGAAATTGATAGAGGTTGAGTTTATCATGGACTCTTTTATTGTTTGTTAATGCTTTATGAAAAAAGTATAAAGAAACATTTCAAGTCTTGGACTTCAGTCTGTAAAATAATGTTTCTCGAGCCTTTTTTAGTTTGCAACGCCCCAAAAATAAACCCACACAGGGCACATTTTCTATTCTAACTACATAGAAAATGATATGCTGCCAAATGCTTAAATAAT
This sequence comes from Gobius niger, assembly GCF_951799975.1. Classification (NCBI taxonomy): domain Eukaryota; kingdom Metazoa; phylum Chordata; class Actinopteri; order Gobiiformes; family Gobiidae; genus Gobius; species Gobius niger. The sequence goes on along the minus strand of NC_136854.1, from coordinate 19,069,193 downwards.
GTGACAAATCTTTTCTCTGTGCCTCATTTATTTCCTGCCCTATAATGTAAACCTGCACCTATCTAAAAAAATCTATTTTAAATAAATAATACACTTTAATGAATCCTATTTTTAGACCTAAATCAAGCCATGAAACTACATTGCTACATTTTCAGGTAACATATTCCAGCATCAGTCCCTAACTTATAAATCATTGCACGCACCTCTGCAAATTCACACTTTTTTTTAAATTAAAGAGAACTCAAGAGTCTCTAAGACAAACCTTGTGTCTGCCAAAACAGTTTTCTCACACTTTCTCACCAGCCAAAGGCCCAAAGCGCGCTCAGACTGCAGCCACAGCTCCCGCGGGGCCGGTGTCTGCGTGTCTAAAGGTACAGTGCTCACCGGAGACCTGGATGTGAAAAGACCGAGATTTATACGTTTTGCTGCTGGAATATCCTGGAGAAGTGTTGGAGGCAGCGAGGGGATTTCATACAAGTCCTCTCCGGTTTCTCTGCCTCAGCATTTTGTTTTACTGAGGACATTAGGCGGTGACAACAGGCATTAAAGTGCTTCCCCATTCACACTGGACGGTCCGCCTTACGGGGCTGTTGCTGTATAATGTTTTCCAGACAGCAGCACTCTCAAAATACTGGAAATTGTAACTTAACATTTGGCTGTGAGATTGCTTTAATTATTTTCGCCACATAATTAATATTTGGTCCTTGCCTTCCAGATATGTTGGCTCTTCTCCTGCTGAAGTAAGCATTTCATTTCAAAGGCTTTTTCCTTGAAGCTAAATACTTATCTTATTCTAATGGTACTCCTGAGAACCAAGCGCTTATCCTGATATGAATTGAAAATTCACTAAAGCAAGCCGCCATATGTTATTTGAAACATAAAACATTGATACGAGCACAAGACACAAGGGGCTCAGTGGAAATATTTACATTACATCTCGCTTGTATTGACAAACAAAGGAGAATCTCCATCACAAATAATACAGACAAATAAAGAGTTTGATATTAGGCAAATTACATAATTAAATAGTGTAAATGAATAAAAATGTTGGAATATTAACAATGACTTTATAGTTTGAAGAAGCTCTGGGTTTTGTCAGTTTTAAATCAAATCCAGTTGATTATGTTTTCCACGGCTTCATAAATTAATCATTTCATCCAAAGGAAATGATTAAGTGCATGTGAACAGTGGTGAAGTGAAGTGGAAGACCAAAGTGGTGTGTTTGGGTTGCAGACATGAAACCACAATGTCCTTGGGCTGAGGCAGTGGATGTCTGCTGCAGAGCTGGCAGAGAGCGGGGAAACATCTGGGAGCTCCTCCAGTGCCGCGACTGTGGACGCGTGTGTTGACTCAGAGAGGGGTAGGCTAAGAGTGCTGCCATCATTACACCAACACAGGCCAGTGAGGCACTATGAAAATAACATTATACTTCTTTGATGGGGCTATAGTCTCTCCAGTGCTGCTTTTCTACTCCTGGTGGTATTCCACTTGAGTTTCATACAGTTTGAATGACAAACAGTACTACAGCCAAGGCTTCAAGGAACATCAGATGAAAGAGGGAACAGACTGGGACCATGCACTCACTGTGCAGAAACTATATACTTTTCAAACTTCTGGACGGGGCCTTGAGAAAGGACTTGCCTAAATGGTAGGAGTTGCTCAGATTTACACAGAGCTGCTTGTGTTATTTTTAATTTAGTGCACAAAGCTCCAGCTGCAGCAGTCATGAGAGAGATGGGGGTTGTTCAAATCCACTCTATTGCATTTTGGGCGGTGTATAAATAGTTAAAACTAAGCACCACAATCAGATCACCAACCCAAACAAGACCTTTGTAACAGCTTTTTTATTCTCACTTTTTCCGGCTGTCTGCAGCGAGCAGGATGCCTAGAGGCTCAGCACAGACACTGTAAAAGTTTATGTTTGTTATTAGGGTTTTTGTTGTTTCTTTGGTATACAAAGGTGTGTGTTTTTAATTTCCAGTTTGTTTTATTAATAATATATTTATGTAAACCAAGGGGCGGCATTCTTTAATAAGAATAGGATTTCTGTTCTGCTTTAAAACACAGGGCGCTGCATCTGGTGAATGGTCAATATCCCGGATCGATGCTCTTCAAATTTGGGAGGCCATAGGGCCTGACAGATATGAATTGCATTAGTTTGGGCAGAATGAAGAATGGATGAAGTGGGATTGTTATGTTGTGGGAATTTAAGCCCAATATTTATTTTCTGTACATACTTTATTTGGAGCTTTAGCCTTTCGAGGCTTTTGTTTTGGGTCAGATCAGTCCAGGTGCATAAAATGTTGGCTCCATAGGTCCACATAAAATAAAAATACACAGTGCCAGCTCTAGTGTTAGCTCATAATGATGTTTATTTGTTTGTGTTTTCCTAAACTAGATTATCTTCTCAAAAAGGGAAATAAAAATAAAATCTAAATTGGGCAGGAAGAAAATTAGACCGCCTTGTGGCTGTCAGTCAAGCCACTGTTGCAGGTGTTCTATGAGGTGAAATCAAGCAGGCGGACGAGGGAGTGGAGGTGTGGTGAGATGGAGAGGCTGGGCAGCTAGGGGGCTACACCAGAGGAGCTGAGTGCTGGGCAGGGAAACACCATTGTACTGTTCGTCTGGAGACATTCTGTCAAAGCCGGCGCGGCCTGACACCTTGGATCACACTTTGATAGACGGAAGAGTAGCTCTCGCTGACTACGTCCTATTAAGGTGGATGTTTTCAAAGTTTGGGCTGGGCACTAGGGAAAAAATAGGAAGGACACAGAGGGAAGTGGAGCCTGAGCTGAGCTGACATGCTTCAAGACCCTCCTCCCCGACCGCAGCTGGGGGTCAAATCACTGCTCGGCCCACTCTGGCGTGGTGTCAAACTTATATAGACAGAGCAGCAGAGATAGCCATATTGCCTATTTAAAAAACAGTCACATTTAAAAGGCACATGCACTCAGGGACCTCAAAGCATGCACTGATGCATGTTAGCAGAGCAGGCATTCTTGCAAGCATGTTTTGTATTCTATTGTGAAAAGGCAGCGTTGTGTCCAGTAGGACAAGTGTACGTGGGGCACAGTCCTACAGCTGTGCCGGATCAGTGCACTCTTGGTGTCACAGAGCAGTGAGCAGGTGGGGGCAGCCTGGAGAGGCCAGCCGACCAGGAGGCCCAGCTGCACTGATACAGGAGGGGGGTGTTTGTGTGGACGAGGGGCTAGTCGTCAGAAAAGGCCTAAAGCAGACACCCCGCACCTTGACCACCTATTATGAAGCTCTTTGCTGCAGTGTCAAGTGAAAGCAAGTTAATTGGGTGAAGCTGTAGAGCATGTTCGGGCGGTGGGTGAGGGCTTGACAGTTGAGTGTCAGTGGGACCCAGTCAAGTGTGGCTGAGAGACAGAGCGCTGTCACTGGCCCTAAGCAGGGCCGCTGGGCTGAGAGCGAGACGCCACCCCTCCCACATATCACACACGCACACTTAGAGCCAATTACACTCACGCCTTTACCTACAGTCTCACACAATCAGAGCAGAGAGAGGGGCCAGTCAATCACGTAATAGTCACATTTACTAGTGATTTAATGTTATAGCATTATATAATATCATTATATAATGTTTATTACATTACACTATCAGTGAAAGATATAAAGAAAGAGGTGTACGGTATTTATTATTGTTGTTGTTTGTTGTTGAAGCATTAATAACAGACATAACACTGGCCATTAACCCATAGTGTCATCAAAATGTCCATTCTAATATCATTTTCTTTTAATACTTGTTTGGAAAGCCATCTCACCGAGATACAAAGGGTCCAGATATTGTGAATGAATTCCCAGTGGAGGGTCAGAGCGCAGCACAAAGTGTCAAAGGGTTGTGGGATGCCCATTTATCTTCCTAAAGCTCACATTCAATCTCCATCACATTGTCACATGGAAATGAGAGCTCGCTTATACCACTGACTCTCTGCAGTGCCACTGTCTGTGACAAAAGCCGCCTAATGACGTCCTATTGAATGATAAATGGCAGAGCAGTGCTGTAGCCTCAGGACCACACTGTCAGACACTGTGTTTTGCCTATGGCTTTAATGTTTTAGAGAGGATTGTGCCATGAAGACAGATCCCCTGCTATGGGCGTCTCAACGTACCCAATGATCCATAATGCAGGCCTTAAGGAACTGATGGGCCAGAACACAGTCTCTACAGTGAAAAGCACAAAGCATTTGACAAGGTTGTTAAGACTTTCTCTGAGCAGAATCTCTGATTTAGCTACATCTGCGTATTGTGTTTTTGTGCCTAAGCATACACAAGGACAGTGGCACAGTGGTGGGCACTCCTGACTCACAGCAAAAAGATCAAATCATTTCTGTGTGGATTTTGCACAGTCCCTATGTTTGCATATGATTCCTCTGGGTGGTCTTGTTATGGGACACTGCTGCTAAACAAAGATTAAAAAGTCCTTTCTTACTTACTTTTTGGGAGAGATGTTTTATTTGTTATCCATGTAAGTAAATTAAATAAATAAGATAAAACCCATGACTCATAACCTGATATTTGCTTTTGGGTGCACTGAAAATGTAACCGCTTTTGTTTGTGAAGCGAGAAATTCCCAGTGCAAGACAATCCCCACTCTGAGACGACTTAAACTGCCTGGAAACAAAGTACTTGAATTAGCCTCTCTGGTTCTCTAATTTGTCTTTGGCACTTACTGAACCTTTCCCTTCAACTGTGCAGTTCCCATTTCAGCGGGAACTTTGTAAGGATCACCTAAAACCTGAGCGTCATCTTAATGGACTCGCGCACACCTTTCAAATTGAATCTCTCCAGCATTTCTTCCATTGTCAAAAGGATTGTGCTCCATAGCTCGGCGATCGTCTGCTAACAGCTTCATAAACTGCTTACAGGAGCATTACCTCTGCTCACTTCCTGCGTCATAATGGCTGAAATGCTCCGCGCAGCGCCCCGATTAAATATCTACCGGCGCAAAAGTGTTGGACATTGAAAGTCTGATAAAGCACTTTTTCATTTTTGCCTTTTTTGATTCCATTTTACTGAATGTAAATATCAGCAAACCAATAGTAATTCACGTTCTGTGTTATGAGTGATGATGGGCAGTCGTTCACCGTACAGTTTTATCAAAGCCACAAGTCACAAAATATATCCTTAATGACCAAAGATGCTGTGCAATCCATATTATAAGGTTTTTCGATTCATTTAAATGTGTCAATATTAAAGGCTTGGTGAAGGCTTTTTAAAATGATTTTTGGATACCTATAGCCTCTGTAATATTTGTAACATAACTCAAAACAATTTACATAAAAGAGCTTTTTTTTCTTGTATCCGTGAGTCTAAATCAGGGGTGTCCAAACTTTTTTTCACTGAGGGCCACATTCAGAAAAATATACAAATAACTGGGCTGAACTCAGTCGAGGTCAGATATATAACTTCACCTCTGTTGTATTAAAGTGAGCCAATTCAATAAAATGTTAACTATGCTTTTTAATTGAAAAAACAGCCTTCATCACAACTTTCTATTAATGGATTTTCATTTATTTTATACATTCAACTAAAGCGATTAAAAATAAATAAATAAATAATTATTTATTGGCACACATGCTGTAGTTTGGACACCCCCGGTCTAAATAATTTGCATAGAATTTAGGCATTAAAATGGCATTAAAATGGCATTACACTTCACTTGCTGCCACCTGTATGGAAACCCTATAACATTATTCACTATAATCAACATTATTATATGTTTTGGGAAATATACTTGTTATCAAAAAAGAGAGAAAGAAAGAAATAAGTGTATTTGTTTTAATTGAAACTCAATTGAACGTACGTTATCTTTCTGCTTTATTCCCTTCTCCTCTGGTAAATATGTTTGACCGCGCATACTATCAGAAAACCGAGTGTCTGGACTTGCGTTATTCCGTATCACAATTGGCGGAGCGTGGGCAGGCGTTTTTGAGAGCACAGGAGGGTGATGGGCTAAATATGCACGATTACTGAAACATAATAAGTGAATGAGACAAAACACACCTATGTTTGCAATTAAGATATAGTAAAGTTCTAAAAGGGCCATTTTTGCCTTTAAGGATTCATGTCATGAGGTTTAGGGTTCGATGGCACAAGAGACCACCTTTCCTTTTTTTTTCTTGCTGTGAAGTAATTAAAATAAGATAAGTTCAGAGCGTAATTTTTAAAGTTCCTAACAAAGAAAAAGGGAGAAGAAAATCAATAAGCCATTTTAGTCTCTATCTATCAAAGCGGATTCCTCCTTGTCTGTTTTAAAGTGGGGATGTGGCACTTTAATAGGATAGCGCGAGCCTGTTTGAAATGTATGCCAATGATTCCTGTCATTTCATGGCAGCCCGGCCATGGTTCAGTGAGCGCCCACTTCTCCCCTGTCAGCTCGACTGAAGACAAGCATTTAGTTGCAAACTTTGAGCAGGTTGCACAAACCAGAAATGATGTGACTGCTCCTTCCAATCCCCATCCTTCTCGTTCATGCTGCAATGCCACTGGCGGTCAGAGAAAGGAGAGTGCTGCTTTTACCTACAGAACATGCTGATGTAGTAAAACATTCAAGGTAAATAGACAAGTAGAAGAAGGCAGGTGGGGGTGGCCAAGTATGACAAGACAATATAGGAGGAGCTGAGGCAAGAAGACAAGTGCACTGTGCAGAAAAGGCTCGGAGTTGTCCTGACTTTCAACAACCTTGTGCGCTACTGTTACAGTTTGTCACTTTGGAACTTATCTCACTAACCGTGATTCATTTATCCTCCGCTGTTTCTTCCGCATAGATCATGTGTGCCATGCATGTTGCATTTGAGATATTGATGTACGTTTGCCACTATGGTCTTATCATGCATGTTTCTATGTACTCATGTGCCAGTAAGGCCACTGAAAGTTAAAAAAAGAAAAGTCAGTCCACTGAAAGTAGCCCCGCTGGCTGGCTGGCTGGCTGGCTGGCTGACAGTATGTGCGTTTAGGCCACAGCCCTGTATTTTCTGGCTTGTAGCACACCAAAGTAAAATCGCTTGTCAGGCTGAGGTGTCTGTGAGCTGACAACATGCCCCAGTGACATTTCAGCTCGAAAGAGCAAGTGTCTTGCAACCGAGTGGTCAAATATCAGAGAATAGGTCATGCAGGGTGGAGCTGAGTGCTATCCGGAAGGCCAGTCTCTACCAAACGCCAACTGCCCACTTGACTTTGACATGTGGGACTGCTGGGGGTCAGCGAGGCCAGCGGAGGGGTGGCTGTGCGACGGAACAAAGTGATGTTCTGTTGGGCATGGCCAGACAGTCTGCACCTTATTGGCTTCAAAAGGGAAAAGACATTGACATTGATTAATCTTCTTAACTCTCTTCAACAAGAGGGAAGTGGTTAGCTTTGGGGGGGCTTGGCAGCCCCACAAGATGGGCCACTTCAGTGGTTTGTACGGAGCATGGCCCCCTGAAATGTACTCTGACATTCATTAGAATATCTTTGACACCTATCATGGGAGGGCCAGCAAGGCAAGAGAGCCAGGCAGTGTCTCCAGTGATCCCTGTCACTGCCACATCCTGAGCCTGTGCTCAGGCCAAGACATCGCCCCGCACAAGACGAGGGATGATAACGCATGGGACCTGCCTGTGGAAACAGTCAAATGGTGTGGAGCAAACATGAGTGTCTTCATGCTTTTTATGAAGTACCACTGTGAAGGCTAGTGTAGGTGGTCATTTGAGTTTGTTCCCTCTGCTGATTATTTTTCATATTTCATTGCGTGAGTAAAGGAAACAGAGAGATGGAGAAGGCGCATGTGTCAAAGTCCTGACAGACATCAGGGCAGACGACCATGCTGACATAAATATTTAACACTGAAGGGCAACCTACAACATGTCATGTCACGGCCGTGATTAGGGCGATCGGTGACCCCCCTCATAAAACATGGTTTTATGTTGGAGATAGGGGGGATGTGTCAGAGGCGCCCTATCAAAGGACGGGCCATGCTCCCTTTAACCCTCATTTCCATAAAGCCATTCCTTTGGAACCATGCTCCCAGCAGCTCAGTGCTCCCTACCTGCTCCTGTTCCCTCTGCAGTGCCTTAGACGGGCCTGTCCTGTTGCCAGCCTGTTTCCATGTATTTATGTGTTGCCAGTGTCATTCCACTTGACATCAAAGCTCTTAAGAGCCTCACTGGTCCAGGGAGAGGAGCTGTTCATCATTCAGCTAACATCATTTGGTTGTGCCTCATCGATTGATTCAAAAATGTTTTTCCGATGTTATGTCATTGTTTGCAGGCTGCTGAGGGTGAGCCCCTTGTGAATAATTCTAACCTTAATTGGAAAGAAATCTATACATGGAAGTTGACTTGTGCGTAGGATCTCTCTGGCTTGAAGAAACAATTATAAAATAGAGAGGTAATCAATGATTGAGTCTCACCATAAAATGTCACCAGATAAAACTGGCGATGCCCCTGATATATTTGCATTCATTAAAAACCCTATTGGGCCCTATATGAATAACTGAAGTAAAAGTAAGGACCGGCGGCAGGCAATATTGATCACTCTTTTCATTCAGAAATCTAAGCTCCAATTTCACCATAAATGTTTGTGACAGACATACGTGAGATCATTACGGCTCCCGTGTGGAACGACATATAATGCTTGGGATGTTGCACATGTCAATAAAATGTTGACCCAACTTTCTTCTTCTTCTTCTTCTTCTTCTTCTTCTTCTTCTTCTTCTTCTTCTTCTTCTTCTTCTTCTTCTTCTTCTTCTTCTTCTTCTTCTTCTTCTTCTTCTTCTTCTTCTTCTTCTTCTTCTTCTTCTTCTTCTTCTTCTTCTTCTTCTTCTTCTCACATTACAAGTTCAGAATCTCCTGTTTTTAATGATAACTTTGTTTTATATTCCTAAAATGTAGACTGATTATTCATCGATGAAAAGTAAGATTTATTACTTGCCCTAAGGTATACTCTTGGTTGTGGACATCATGGGACAAAGTTAAACTTGTGTAGTGTGTACTTCAGAACTAGGGAGTTTCCTCCTTTTCCAGTAGGCTGCTCTGATAACTCTTCCGGTAGATGACACATTACACCGGCCTGTGGTCGTAGCTGGCTCCATCTCTCCAGTTCTTTGTTCAGTCACAAATCATCCTGTGGCTCCCTTAAGTGCATCGTGTTTGTTAAGTGCCCAGGCCATAGAGCGTGGTGTTAATCCAATTTGCCCTTAACATTTTTTTTTCCCCAGCCGTTGCCATGTGGTTGGATGGTTTAAGGGGCATTGTGACACACCTGGGAGGAGATAAAATAACGATATCCCAAGGTATCGAGAGGAGGAGTAGCTGGAGAGTGCATGAAGACGGGCTGGAGTGCTGGTACCTGTCCCTGTAGTGGTGAGACCTCTCTCCCATCGTCACACAGACAAAAGTCCCTGATTAAACTTTAATAGTCATCCTTTTTAGAGCAGCCCTATTGTCTTTCCCATTAAAGTCTCGGGAATCCTGCTATCCCTCTGGTGAGCGGTGACAATAGAAGGCCCTCGTACTCCTGCCCCCCTCGTCCCGACTACAGGGAGACGGAAGTGGGATGTGATTATTATTTCATGGCTCAGAAGAGTCCGCTGCTCACTTTAGGGCTTGGTCACAGCGTCGAGGCGTCCTGCCCGGGGAACGCTCGGTGAGGGGGCGCTGAGTGCACTGCTACTGTTCACTTCAGGTTGTGCGCCTGTTTCTTACGAGCCCCCTGAGCAGAGGAGGGCCATTGTTGTTTCAGCCTTGTTTCGCATGGTAAGACATGGAAGGCATTTAGCGTTCGAGACGAGGTCAGAGGTACCGGTGTAATGGACAAGCAAACTGGGGCTTCTAAAGAGGAAGTGTGTCAAATCAAACAGAGCAGTAATTCTTTTGAATGTGAGCTTGTCCTGAAGTGCTTTTAGTTGGATGTCAATGCACAGTACATTTAGGAAGTATTTATTTCTCTCTGTTATGTTAAGTATATTACTTTTTTCATTTTTTATACTCGAAGGATATCATATCGTGCAAATCATCTTTTTTTTTTTTTTATTTTAACCACGCTATTACATTGTTCTGTCACAGTTTTGAGTTATCCTGTTCACTTTGGTCGCTCCTCCTTTTCTTCTGCTTCCCGGATTTGGTCTCGTCAAAGAAGGAACATAAAAGCTGTTCTCCATATTTTTAAGCCTGTAATCCGTCACCAGACACAAAGTATAAGTTATTTACGTAATCGTTTTGTCATAATTCAAAACATACAGTAAATCGATGCTTAATCTTATTAACTATGAATAATCCAATCTGGCTATATTTATAATGCGCTTAAAAAACATCAGAGTTGACAAGTGCAGTACACATCATAAAAAATTTAAATGAAATCAGTACAATAAATGGAACACGGTAAAACGGCAAGAAAATACAACAGAAGACAATGAATCAATGCGAGTCAACAGGTTTAAATGTGTCTGAAAATATGTCTTATTTAGATGGATAATATCTGTTGTAAGTATTAATTATTTCAGTGAATCAGCAATTTTAATTCATGTTAGGCAGAAATGTTATTTTTATTTGAATTTTAAACTACTGAAGTTTTTTTTTTATTATTGCAAAGTCAAATGACAATGTATCTTAATCAAAATAGGCAATACAAATGACTGCTGTGCATGAAATCTAAGCAGCATCAAAAAATAAACAAAAAATAAATAAACATTTGTTACAAAAACATCTGGGCATTAGCTCATATATACAGATATTTTTTTCACATAGTTTTAAGGCACTTTTACATTCTAGAATTTTAAGAGACTTATACAAGGACATCAGTTCATTTTTGAAAGGAACAAAATTGGGATTTACATTCAGAAATCTACATCTATGTAAATAAAATTTACTCAGAATTATCAAATTATTATACATATATTCTATCTTTTTGTCTTTCATAAATACTCCAAATTTGACACAATTATAATCCAACATGGGTTTAAACTACTGAAGTGACATAGATAGAGGTATGGTTTGACTCCTATCCCTTTGACATAACATGGTCGGTACGGCAACAGTGCGATGCATAACATTGTTTGCCTCTATCTATGTCACTTCCTGTCAGTGTCCAATAAGAAAGTGAAGCTATAAACATCACATAAATGGTCAAAACAAAGAAACTTGGGTAAAACTTTCAGCAAAACCTTAAATATACAGTAATTGTGATATATAGGTTTTAGCAGGAGTTGTGTTTAAAGGGACACTGCGTAACATTTTTGACTTTATTGTTGCCATCAGTAAAAAAAACATGTTCCTAATGACCAGCTCGACACAGAAAATGCTATCCCTGCATTGGGTAATCAAATAATGGATTTGGATGAGAACCTAGCCTACTTAAATCTCATATTCTGCTGACTTAAGTCTCATCACCATGGAGACGAGCTGGAGACGTACCCACTCCCGGTAAAGTTGCTGTCTTGTCTTCGGAGAATCGAGCCGCTCACAAAAGGCACATGTTGGTTTGTACATTTATGCAGTGTTTTTCATTTATGAAAATATCTGCCATAAAATAACTGCTTGTATTTCAATTTAATTTATTGGGTAAAATTCTACGCGGTGTTGCTTTAATGTGTCATATGCACTTTAAAAGTCAAAGGAATAAAAGGTGCGTAAAATAATTTGATCTGAATAAGTGCAGATTCTCTTTTGGAGATGGAGAATTTTAGCTTTGTTTACATAGTTGTTTAACTGAATTCCTGACCTAGGCCCACGGTACGATAGTAAAGCCTTGGTGAGTAACAGTGTGATGAGTGTGATCCCCGTACCCCTGGTTGGGAAACAGTGGCATAGAGCAGCACGTGCTAAATTAGTCCATAGGGGCGGTGTGGGCCTGTTTTGTATCCATGCATTCTGAAGACATGTGAACGTATAATTATTGAAAACTAGACCATGACCTTTGAACGAGGTGATTGACACACATGGACAGTTACACTCTTAACCTTCCCAAATGTCAGAGCCGGGAGTGTGGCTGAGCGGCTGACACCTGTCCTGACTGTTTCTCTGCATACATACCACAGCGCTGGCCTGCTTATTTACCATCCCCATATTGATTTGTTTATGAAAAGGCTGCGCTGCCCATGAAATATTCACCGCTTGTTATTTCCCTTTCACCATCACTTTATACCAAAAAAAAACAGTTTGTCTTCATGACTTGTTCTGGGCCATGTTCTCGCTACAAGGTGTCGAAACATGAAGGCAATTCCTTTCCACCATTAATTTTTTAAATCTCTATTCTTTTGAATCCCTAAATCCCTTCATCTCCTTTGGCAGTTAGCTCTTTTTTTTTTTCTGTATCGTTGCTTCAAATAATAATGTGGAGTGAAGCTCCTCACTCACGTTGTAATAGTTATCACTGTCTGCTGCGCTCCTCTCTCATCCAGGGACTATGGCATTCACCTTGTAACTGATTCATAGGATGACGCTGTGATTTTTTCCAAAGTAGAAATATCAAAGAGTGACGGTATCACAGCTTGAGTCTACTTCATCCACGCTTCTGTCAGCCAACCCAAAGTTTCCTTAGATTGATTTCGGCAAGCCCCAAAACTTTTCCCTTTTTTGCTTTTTGTTTGTTTGTCTAAAGAAAACATTGTTAAAAGCAGTGCAAAAGTATCTGAGGCAGATTAAAGAATCTTCTTTGCCTTTCCCCCCCTCATTCTTAATTCGGGAGTTCCCAGTGGAGCCGCCGCGAGATCTGGCTGCCGTCAGAGTGATTAGGTGTGGCTGTGGAGGCCAGCTTCTTCCCCCGGCTTTAGCAGGTCCTAATTTCATGTGAACAGCTGAAAGGATGTGTTTGCGTTTATTTGCGGGTGTTTTTTTTTTTATGTCGGGAAACTTCAAAGACTCCCCTCTCCTCTTCACCTATCATCGATGACAGATAGCGTTCCCCGGGAGAGGGAGGGGAAACATGCAGCTTCTTTTTTATTTGCTCACGATTTGAAGATGTAACACTCTCCCTCCCCAAAAAACAGCGCGAGAAGTCGTATTAAAGATGAGGGGCGTCCGCTGGTATGGTAATGTAATCCTCCTGTTAGGTGTCTGGGATCCCCTGAAGATGGGCAGTCATCAGTTTGTTCCTGTCGGCTGCTTTTCTGCGGGGAAGGCGGCGCTAATCAGAAGTGGCACGGCAGCCGCTCATGCCAGAAAAGGGGCGGGAATAAAGATGACAAGTCATGGATGTATTACAATAATAAGAAGCCAGAATGAAATTGTTGTGTACAACTACCCACCCGTGTTTTTTACATCCAATTTTAGTTCAGTTTTGCCCGATTTTGTTGAGTAATTTCTTCTTGTTCCAGCAACTTAAGATTATATTAAAGGTGCACTATGCAACTTTTTATGTGGAAAAACAAAGCTTGACATTTGTGCATGTTTGACCTTTTAGTGACTCAGTGGCGTTATGTGTGCAGCATGGCACCTTTGCTTTCTCTCACAGTGGCCTTTATGACACTACAGGATCAATTGTTTTTCGGGGTTCGTACAAGAAACTAGCCAGAAACCCCCAAACAATTGATTCTGGAGCATCATAGGGGCCACTGTGAGGGAAAGCAAAGGTGCCATGCTGCACCCATAATGCCACCGAGTCACTAAAAGGTCAAATATGCACAAATATCAAGAGTTTTTTTTTTTTTCTCACATAAAAAGTTACATAGTGCACCTTTAAACAGCGCCTTTGAATAGACATTGGTCACAGGATTGAAGGAAAACGATAGTACCTCTTGAAGAAAAGAAAGAAAGGAAAATAAAACCGCTTCATTAGGAGAGCTCCGATATTGTTCTTTTTCATTGTGTCATGTTTCATATTTCTTGTTGTTATTGTTGATGACAATATCTGGAGGTTTAGTCGTCATTACCTTTTCTTTTTTGTAATGGGTTATTGAAATGAGGACTCCAGAGGTCTGCAGTTTTGGTGTTAGGCCGTGGCCCTAATAAGTTCATCTATTGCACCTCTTATTAAGTCTTTGACCTTTCGGTGTAACTAAACTGGCCTTATAACCTAAAGAGCTTCACCTTTCACCTCTGTCACTCCTACACACCTTGATTCTATGTATTAGATATTGATTGTATCTTGAATAGGCTATAGGCTCTATAGATGTATATGTCAATCAATGAAGAAGCACAACCTGTCAGGCTCAGTCAGGGCTGAACTGTCTCTACATTGCATTAATATACACTGAAAACGAGTCGTATCTTTCTCATCTATATACACTGCCCTTGAAAATGCACTATAGTCACAATACTGTCACAATACTAATAATACTAACCGACTACAAGTAGGACTGAATTAATCCGGTTCATGTAATTTCGCTGGATTTTTGTGGAGAGTATCAAAACTATATATTTTTGAAAATCAGAAAAACAATGTTTCCATTTGTTCTGATAAGTAAAGAAAAAAGGTGCGACAATAGCGATAATAATATTTATATGGGGAGTAGAAAACATAGTTTGGCGGAAATTTACAACATTTTGCGCAACTTTGGCTGAAAATTCCATTTGGTAATTCCAATCAAAAAAAGTAATTGAAATCCTTGTCACGGTGTTGCCGTAGCGATGACCAGAACTCTCTATTTACTCTAATGGAAAAAATGTATAATTGCACAATTTTAGAAAATGACAAGGGCAAATGGAAACATTGTTTTTCTCATTGCTTATACCATAAGGTTTCCAAAAATACATCATTTTCATACTCTCCACGAAAATCCCTCAACAGTAGAAATGTAAACATAGTGAACCGGACTAAATGTTTGTGTTGGCTCTCATTTTCCATCATAGTTGTAGTACATTTTCAAATATCTACCGGTATTACTGATCTCAACTCAATTAACAACATTTGCAAATCCCTCCCATAACTATAGAGTTGTACTGTATTGGGGAAAAGATCAAAATATGATTGCAATTAGATTTGCAGTGTAAGAATCAGATCAAGAAAAGACTGAACTGCAACCTGCTAAATTAGTACAAGAATAACATGCTTTTCTCTAAACTACAGGTTTAGCAAGACCCCATGAAGACGATACAGTAGTACATACACATTAACCTTTTTAATGATGGCCTTTTCAAATTGCATCCACCCGAATTGCGTTTTCGATTCGACAGCAATTAATCTTGCGCTCATAACAACGTCTGAAGTGTGCAATTCGGGTGCCTTTATTGGCTGTTCTGTTTGTCACTGTGCAGCCTCCACAGTGCGCTGCCAACGCTCTGTGGATGTCTGTGAGAGTGCACGAGAGGCGCAAGTCCGCGTGCACAGTCAGTGCGTGGCAGGACAGGGCCGAAAAGGTCAGAGCGATGAGTTCAGGAATGACAGGAAACAATGAACCTTCCCGGGTCCAGTAAATTAACCCATGTCACAGGCTGCTCATCCCCACTGATCAATACTGAACACTTTGCTTTCAGAAAATGAGGGTCATCCTGCCCGGGCCCTCGTCTCCCAGGGGACGGGCCCGACGCTGATAAAACAATCACTATAAAGAGGTTCCCGACCGGTGGTAAAGAGTGCTGCCTCAGTGTCAGCGCGTGAGGTGGGGGGGCCCTTACCGCCACCAGCCGCTCTGCTCTGACACGGCCGCTCGATAAAGTGCATCTGAGATATGTTTCCCATCGCCCTCTCCATCAGCTGCGGGCCAGCGACAGACACAAGGAGAGAGGATCCTTTCAGCCTCAGAGGACTGTGTTCACACAGGTAGCTCCCCGATCACTGGCGGCTACTTCAGTCTGTCACTGAGTTTACCCGAGTGCTGGAGAATAGAGATGGTCTTTAGGGCTATAAATAAGGCAAATAAAAGGGGGGGGTGATTAAGAAAAGAATCGTTAGTTGTGCAGTGACATGGGAAAATCATGACACCTCTGTTATTGTGGTGGCCTTTAAGAGATTGTATGGGGTCAAGTTATTTTCACAGTGTAAATGATGTTAGCACGATGAGTGAATTTATAGACTGGCAAGACATGGGCAGCAGGTTGCATTCATGTTTGTGCAATTCCTCCTTTTGTTCTCTTTACCAGTCATAGGATTGTGACAATGAGGTAACACAAATGCAAGAGTTTTAGTATTTCTCTCCCATCTTAAATGCTTAGCCTGTAGTTGTGCATGATGCCTCTTGTCCTCAAGTTGTGGTTGCTGCTGACTGCCCAGAGCACATTAAAGCCTGGCTGAGATAAAGGGAGTTGGGAGCTGGTTGGGGCTGGTCCATCGGCCCGGAGAAAGTGCTGGAGCAGCAGATGCAGTGGGCTCAGGGAGCCTTTTTCCATTAGGAGTCATTTCCAGGTCCACCCTCAGCCGGTGACAAAGTGGTCTGTGCGTCTTCATTTTGTGCTGATCCCGAGTGAGCATCGGCAGTCAGCCGCAGGGAGGGAGGGACTGTCATCAGTTACTGCTGCCGCCGCCCCCTAATTGCAGCCAACTGTCGATGCGTGCATTTGGACCTATTTCAGGCCTACATTATTTATTGGGAAAAAAATATTGTATTGATTTTGGATGGTATGGTGAGGTATAAGTGATGCTGCTAAAGAGCTGACAAGACACTATAAACTTTTATAACACTGTCATAACTGTGCTGTCTCGCATCAAATTAACACATTTGAATATAATGCAGAGGCAAACCAACTGCAAAGCTGGAAATCTCCAGTCTAAATTTGATCTGCTTCCACTGGATTCAGCTTTACTGATACAGCTGGTTATCCTTCTTTGACCCTTCAACATGGCACACCAGGACAACACAGTAGCTTTAATATAGTGCGTTTTTTCATGGATGCACTGTATGTTTGAATTAGAGCACACATCATACAAGATGAGGCAGACTTATTGAATCATTGTGTCATCTGAATCCATTGCAATCCCTTGCTGTGACCTTATTAACCCGTGAACCCGGTTAATGTGTGAGGACATTAGAGGGACTCAAATGCACCAGGCCTTAGATTTGGCACCAGCTGTGGCACTCCAGGAGTCCTGCAAACAACATGCAACGGTAGAAACACATGCATGTGGGTAGTGACACATATAAGCCGACTGTAATCTATTCAGACTTTTTAACAAGGCTGACAAGTCAAATAAAATCAAAAGAACCAGCCTATAAACGAGTGGATATAATGGTTAGCACAGCTTTGATAGAAGAAAAATTACATTGTTACCCAAAACACAACTCTTTGCCAAACTACCACTTTCTTCTGTTTTACAATAGTTTTCAAATAAAACAAGGCTGGCTTTCACAGAGCAGGGGAAGGTAAAGGCTTTGTAAACCACACTCCTGTTCCCACTTTCAATAAAGAGTCGGCACCGAGCATACCTGCCATGTTTGATTCTACGTAATTGAAACAAGCCGACGGCGGGCCCTCGCCAGCACATGGCCGCACCATTTAAGGAGATGTTTGCGCTGCTAACGCTCCTAATGAATCCAAGTCCTGAGAGCTGGCACAGGGACCGCCGCAGCAGCAGGGCCCAAAGCGCCTCGGGATGCTGTCCCCTTCCCGTCCACGCAGCTGTGAAAGGTTTAAACGGGCCCACCTCATAACATGAAACGGTGAGAGCGGACACACGTACAATTATAAAAGAGGGAAAAAATATTGCTTTGGCATCCTGAGGTCATTATCCGCATTTTATTGCCATTTGTACAGTGCTTTTATTTTGCTTTATATGAGCCGGATTGGCCTTTAATTGCGGCGTTTGCTTGTTGTTGCTGGTGGTGGTTTTAATTTCAGCTCGTATGCGCGCAAGAGGAGGGGGAACAACACTGCACCTTCCGTGACCCTGTGAG
This sequence comes from Gobius niger, assembly GCF_951799975.1. Taxonomy (NCBI): domain Eukaryota; kingdom Metazoa; phylum Chordata; class Actinopteri; order Gobiiformes; family Gobiidae; genus Gobius; species Gobius niger. Next base: position 19,051,426 of record NC_136854.1, on the reverse strand, counting down.
TTTCCCCATTAGTAAACTCCTGCTTATGTGGGAATCTCCCCAAAGCCTTTGATGAAGGCGTGTAGAGACATTGTGTGAAATGTCGTTATGGTTATAAAACTCACCCAGCGTCTGAATGCGCTGATACAAATGAACTTAAACAGAATGAAAGCAAAACAGGAGGTTCAGAAAGGTCACAGATATTTTGTGTTCACCCACAACAATGCACAGAATTATGTTTTTTTACACAAACCATGTCTCGGAGAGCGTCTTCCCCTGCACCCTGAGCGCTCTAACGCGGGCCTCTCGTGGGGCCTCCCAGCTCCTGATTGACTGATCGGTGGAGATGGATGCTATCTGGTGCCGGGTTGCTCCGTGGGGCATTTAAACAACATTACCATTACTGGCTGGGCGCTGCGAGCATTATGAACTATGAATGATGGCCTCCTGGCAGATGCGCTATATATGACAAATGGACAGTTTTATGGATATCTGGTGATTGTCGGTACAAAGACGTCAATGCAAATGGGGTAATCTATGTGAAATAACAAAGGCAAGCGTCCGCGGGGCTTAAGTTACCACCGAGGACACCGAGACAGCGCTCCGAGATGTGTTTGTTGCTTGAAATTGTTGCGTTGGGCGGAGTGATGTTACCATTTTCTTTCTAAATTATGTCATCGCACTAAAAATAATCACATATTGGGATGTTGTCTATTTTGCCTTTTGCAAAGTGATCAGAACAGGGTTTGAGGCAAAGTGGTATGTTAGATGAGACCCTGTGACTCCATTGGGGAAAGAAGAGCATGGTACGATGTGAGATCTTAAACTGGTCATTCTTGGGTATCACTTAAGATTACAGCCCGAGAGTTCTATGTGTAGGTACACGTAACAAGAAAGTGATTACACATGTATGTACAGGTAAATTACACATTAAGGTTTAATAAAAATGTACCATGTAGGTGTCCGTGTAACAAAGGGTTTCTGTGAGGCATTAAAACGCTATTAAAGTCCTTTAATTGTGCCTAAATCAAGGCTTACAGGGACTATACGGAGTTTAAAAATGTTAAAATTATGTATTTTCCTTCCGCGACATGTTCCAGCCATGTCCTAATGTGTAGAATGAGTCCAGACCTGTTCACCACAACTGCCTCTAAAATCCTGCACTGTCACTCAAACAGTTGTTGATTCGGGTCCGAAGTGCCTTCATGCACAAGCTTTATAGAAGCTGCAGTTACGCGTAAGACCTGAGGTGGCAGTAGTGAGTGTAAAATGACCAACTTGCATCTAGCCCCTTTAAATGTCATTATGCATTATGGATTCAAACTGGTATTCAACCTGAATTTCTCTAAAAATGATGATATTACTCAACAGTGTTTACCGTATAAGTTTATTGAAAATGCGAAAAAATATGGGCTAAAACAGCTTTTCAGGCCACGACCAACAAAATCACACTCAGGACCCCCTTCAGGAAATTCTGTACATTTAAAATCTGGTTTAGTGATGTTAATTTGGAAAACATTTGGTTTCATTTCAAAATACATTCAATTCACTGTCAGAAATGTAAAAAAATGTGGTCTCAAAATCATCTCATGACCCCCACGTCAGTGTCACCTGACCCCCACTTTGGGAACCACTGGGCTTAAACATAGTGCTTTTGGCTGAAATGTACTCATTATTGCTCAAAAGTTTCCCGTTTTGTCCAGTTCTCTTTCGCAAATCTTAAGAATTTAAATATATGCCGATTATTTTCTCTGCGTTTGTCTCCTTTTTCAATGAAGGTTCTTAAGTCATCTTCTGCACTCTGTCATTGAAGTGTCGAACGTTTCACCTCTCATCCAAAAGGCTTCGTCAGTGCACTAAAGTTCAATTCAGCCCGCAGTCCAGATAAAGACCATAGGGAGGAGTTTCGCTTGGCTTAGTCCCTCCCCTCTATTAACGGCTACTCTCACCTGTGGGTAAACATCTTAAGAGTCTTTGTAGTTCTAAGTCCTAACGACCTAGCTCACACCTGAGTTTCAGTCTGAATGGTCACAATCTCAGCTGATCACTGCTAATTCCCTGCAGAGACAGAGCCCTTCTGGATGAGCATGGAGGAGATTGTTATAACATGGGAACAAATGAAATCTAAGCCTGTTCATGGAGGGGTTTTCCCTCTTCACAAAAGCTGCTTCTTTCACTTTTTGTTCAAACCAGCGTTTTTCTTTAGATCAAATTTTAACCTCTCTGTCCTCAAAGGAGTGGTTGGTGGCATCGAGGTGGAGGTGAACAGCCGTCTGAGGGCCGCTTGTGCTTTCCCTGCGGTGTTGATAAAGCCTCTTCTGTAAAACCTGTTTGGTTTCTCCAATATATATTGTTCTTGGCATTCTTCCTCTTTGCAACGAATAGAATAAACCACATTAATTTGTTGTGGCTCTGATTTTTTGCCTCTGTGTGTTCACTGGTTTGTGGTCCACTGGAATCCTATGTTGTCTAAAATACTCTGAAGTTTCCCACAGCTACATACGGCAAAGCGACTCCCTTCTTTCTGGGCTTTTAACCTTAGCGCGCTGACAAAACCTTTTGGATGAGAGGCGAAACGTTCAACACTCCAACGACAGAGTACAGAAGATGACTCAAGAAACTTCATTGAAGATGGACAACTCCTGTACCACTGAGAGCCTATAGAGGCATCTTGTACACTTTTATTAAACATTGGGTACAGCTGTTACACCTCGGACACCTGTTTTTGTAATGTGTATTATGTACTTTCTTGTTCCTTGTACCTACATATGGGACTTGCGGGCTGCAATCTAAAGTGTTACCAAAGTATTGTCTGAATTCTGACATAGATCCTTGACAGAAGTCGACCCAGGCCTTGTTCTCACCGGCTCAGCTCTACTGGATGAGCGGCTACCCGGCTCTTGAAATGTGAAATTTGCAGCAGAGATCAGTGGAGGCTGCAGCATTTCCACTTAGTGGCAGCATCTTGAACCAGGTACTTTTTTTTCCTTCCTGAACAGATTATATCGACAGAAGAGACATAAAAAATGACCAGTTTAAGATCTCACAATATACCATGCTCTTCTTTCCCTGTGGCAGCTGCAAATAACTGAAGCCAAGTCGACTATAGGCAAATGTACAACACACTACCATTTAATTACTATTTTCACACCCCGCATTTGTAAATTCATAGTCAAACAATAATTTCGCTAATAAAAAGAAACATGCTGCATAATTGTGCGAGGCAATATTGTGCCCTAATTAAATTATAGGCCTCCCTCCTTTTCCCAGCTAAATGATAATCATCGCGCAGATTCACACGGCCATTTGCTAATAGATATGTAGAAGTTATTAAAGTAATCAGCGGCTGAGGAAATCCATGCCGAATTGATTGTGGAATATGCTGATTGAGGCGCGGTATTATTTGGGGGTTGAGTCCGGTGTGGGAGTGATCATTATTAAGATCTTGGAAGTGAATGGGAATTATCCTCATTCTGGAGAGGGGGCTCAGGAGTCGCGGCTTCTCGCTGCAACGGACTTTAATTAAGAGCTTGGTCGCGGCTATCGCGCCGAAGCAAAGAGGCTCCACGGTGACGTCAGAAGATACTTATAGAGCCCAGTGTAGTTTAGATGGGAGAGCTATAGCTGTCTGTTAAAACGTCCAATGTTTTGCCCTGGTTTTAGGTTTACCATCTGTGTAATTGTTGGGCTACATAAAATCGGCACTAAGGTTCATTGTCTTCTGTATTTTCTTGACGATTTGGCACATTTGGCCCTGTTTTCCTCTCCCACTAAAAGCATGTTGGGGCCAGGGCTCCCCTGAAAAAAAAAGAGATATTGAAATTGCAGACATCCTGATTAAATAGAGATATTTGAGTTGTTGCATGAAATAAATTTGCAAGCAGCTACTCGTGCCTAATGAAATCAGCCTGAATGAGCGCTATGCTGCACACGATACTGTTTCATGATTAACCATCAGCTATTTATTATTTTTATGCTGTTATTCTTGCAATTTGTGACGCAGAACCGAAGACAAAGTTGAAGTCATTCAGTCACACACACCGAAAACTGACACTGCCAAAATCGGGCGCGTTACATTTTCCTGCGACTGGCGAGGTCGTCTCACGTGTTCAGTGCGTTGCCATGGTTCCCTTCCCTTCAAGTTATATCTCTGAAAATATTAATTGGGGGGATGCATTATCCATATAGTAAAATACCCGTAAGATAGAAAGATCACAGCAGAAGTTTTGACTCCCAAGTGCGGCCTGTCCTTCACGTCCTCCCGTGCAACATTTTCTCACGGAAGAATGCACTTTTATTTTATTTGCATTGTCTTGATCTGACCAAAAAAAGGAAAAAAAAAGAAAAAAATCAATGCGTATTAGCCCGGTAATATGATTATATGCATCTGGAATTGATGTTTACTTTTGAAGCGGTCAATGTCAGTTAGGTATGAAACCATGCATTCCTCCACGCTAAATCACATTAATGGCTAATCACGCACAATGAGGGAGAGGTTCAATGTGCCACAAAGCCAGATGCAATTATAGAGCGGCTTTTCTAATTTTCATTTAAGGCTGAAGGCGGGCACTTTACTGCGGGTATTGGTGAAGTATTTCTGTTTGGAATCATATTCAGCAACCTTCAAAAATGTTACATACTGAATGAGTAGATGTAACATTGGTGGATTGCTGTGTGATGGTTTGATTTCATTTACATTTTTTTGAGCAAACATAAAAAGTCAACTTACAATTTTCTTTCTGTTTCCGACCTACGGCAAAAAAAAACGACGTAGCAAAAAGCAAAAAGCATTTGTATTATGTGAGTGAGTTAATTATGGCCTTTGTAATTAATTAATCGCATTCGCATCATTTATTTAGGGGTTGTATTTATTTTTTAAAGGTATATTTTGGATGCTTCTTTCAGTTCAGTTTCTGTTTTTGTTTGTTCATGCATGTGAACTTATTTTCGTGGAAACGTGAGGCCTGTGAGATCATTTCAACCCCTTCAAAGACAATAACAGTTTACTTTATTCCGGAGAATTATCTTTTTAAATAAGTTTATGTCGGCTTAACTGTGTGAGTATAGTTTTTGACAGGAAAATTGGACAGGAAACAGGAAGCTGAAAAAGTGTCTGTGCGGTTCAAGTAAAGTGGTATTAATTGCTATTAATGTCAGAATTAATCGGAAAAAGTATAAAATTGTGCAAAATGGAAAATGACTGAATTATTTCAATATGAAAGCACAGGTGAAACTCGGAAAATTTGATTATTGTCAAAAAGTGCATTCATTTCTGTTGAAAAAACAACAAAAAAACAGTGAAACTAATATATGAGACTCATTACATGCAAAGTGAGATATGTATAGCCTATATTTGTTTATTAAAAATCTCAGAAAGCTTGAATATTTTGAAAATGGTAAGCCATAATCATCAAAATTATAACAGATAAAGGCACTTTGCATGTAATGAGTCTATATCAGATATTACTATCACATTTTAAGTTGAATTACAGAAATAAATGAACTTTTGAACGATATTGTAATTTTCCCAGTTTCACCTGTACATAAACATACTGCAGTACTGCATGTGCCAGTAAGTGTGCGATTCCGCTGCAAGAAACGGCAGAGACGTATGTGGAGCTGAGTTTGAAGAAACCAGTCCTCTGCAATGCGTTATGTTATTCTGGCCCATTTTTAAAGCACACACCTAATCACCCGCTCAGACGGAGGCAGAGGAAGACCCCCTCTCTCCCTCTCTCCCTCCTCTGCAGACACTCCCTCCACTCATGTGATCTGATTAGGATTTTACATGTAACTCAGCCCGGACCAATTATCAAGAGCTGACCACAATGTTCCAGTCATTTGACGGGGCCGCGGATTCACCGGGGTGGAATCGTCATTTAAGGGCGGTTAAAGACAGAACCCCAGGATCAGCGGTTCCCATAATGCACCGGGGGAAGAAAAGGTGGCCCAATTAGAAGCTTATACCCCAGAAGCGCGGCTAACCTGGCGATTGTGCGCTCCAGTGAAGAGATTAACCAACAAATCCTATGTGGGAGTTTCTTCATCTTTATGGAGCTTTACATATCTATTCATCTTCAGTCTCCCCGCTCTGTCTTACTCTGTTTTTTTGGTGAGATTACTGTAGAAAAAAACTAAAATTCTTAGCTTCTTAGGAAGTACCTGAATTGATTTTGCAGGATAGTCTCACACAACATAAAGTACGACCATTTCACCCATACATAACTGAATGAGCATTTTACCATGTTGTTAAACTGTTTGACCACATTGTCTGGTCTTAACCTCTTAACCGAGCACATTTTCCCCAGTTTGGCTTTACCCAAATCTAAAAGCTTCTTGAACAAAGCGTCAAAATAACAGCTAAAATGAGAATGAAAATAGAACAAAAAAAGTGACAAAAAAAGCGAAAAAATGTGACGGAAAAGCAACAATAACTCAATAAAAATGTGACAAAAACATGACCAAAAAAAAGCGGTGAAGAAAGCAATAAAAAGGTAGAAAAACATGATGCTCTGGCCTACAGGTTGTGAGCTCCAGTAGAGAAGGTTTTCGATTTGGGTAAAACTGAACTGGAGAAACCACGCTCGGTTAAGGCAGGGGTGAAGATATTGATAAACAATTAGTGAATACATTTTTTAATATGTATGTATATAGAAAACTATACACCAATAAAACGGAGAGCTTTTGGATCAACTAGACAGAGCTGCGTCACTGAGGAATTTCTAGACAGCAGTGAAAGATTTAGCAGAAAAAATATTCTAAATTCTTTACAGTCAGAAGTGAGGATTTCAAAGTTTTTAGTGTGTATGAGAAGAGATCAAAATTAGGTTCACCATAGTTCACGATGCCAGTTTTGAAGAGTGTCAAAATCCTGGATAAAATTCATTTAAACTGATGAAGAAAATATACCATTGTGATTTATTCTCTTTCTTTTAAAAATGGCTTTCACGCTGGAATAATATGAATGATTTTCTCTACATAAGCAAATGAGACCCTGTATGCTTCTTTTAGCCGTGATCCGAATGTGTGCAGTCGACAGCGTGTGCCTGCGCAGCGCCCTCCGCTCTCTAACAGCAGGAGAGACGGTGGCTCCAGAAGAGGGTGCCATAGATCACTCTGCGGCCTCTCTCCCATCAGCCTCCGACAGCCTCCAGAGCGCTCATGAGCCCGAGTCCCAGCTACAACGGAGAGTTCCTGATTGTCGACCCCTAATTCACCGCTGTTCATTTTATTTAGTTAATTATATCCCAGCCAGGACGGACAGAGAGGAGAGTGTTGGAAAGATATAGTATCGTTGTATCTGAGAGGGATGTAATTATCCTCAACAATATTTTCCCCTTCACCTTTCTTTCTTTTATTCTTTCTTTCTTTCTTTCTTTCTTTCCTTTCTTCTTTTTTCTTTTCTCCATCTCGGTGAAACCTGTGTGCACGGGCTCCCACCGGACCTATAGGTGAGGAGTTATTTCTGCATCTGGCTTGAGGTTCCACCAAGCTTTTTACATAATCTAATCAATATCCCTATGATTCACCCTCTGGCAAAGACAGCCTCGCGCAAGTTTCGCTGGTGATGTTTGGCAGCTTACGAGATGAAAAAAAAAAAAAAGAGAGAGTGAAAAGTAAAAAAAAAAAAGAAAAAATCTTAGTTAAAAATCTCTAGGATATTGATTTCTTGCCTTGTCGGTCTTCTCGCTACCACCCGGCGTCTTATCGTGCCCTCTTTTTTCAATGTGCTTTGTTGTGTCCACCGAATTCCCAAAGTTTGTTTTTTCTTTCCCCCCGTCAGGTAAATAAAGAAATGATCTATCCAGTGGTGACATGGGAGAGGTGTTTGGAGCTGCCGCCGTGGAAGAGCCAGTTATCCGTCTTGATAAGTTGACGGATTATAGACAGGAGCTGAGCGCACCAAACGGAATCCTAGGCAAATATGACAGCCAGTGTTGAGGGGGGGGGGGGTCAGATCATGGCTACAGGTATCTAAAGCACAAAGACCTTGAGTATTGTAAAGCAGGGCCCGGTGCGTTCACACAAGTGAGCGCAGAGCGTCAGACCTGACAATACAATCAATTAGCATGCTATGTGTTCTCCTTCCAAGCCTTCGTGGAGAATGTCTCTGAGAAATTGGTTACATTTTTGATGAGAGGGAGAGTTTATGATTTAAATTATCAACAATTTTCTACATTTTTTAAAAGACTTTTGCCTTGTTGCAATGGAAAATGTTCTGCTTTCTCAATTTAATATATACTTTATGAATTTACAATCATAAAGGCTATATACCTGATTGTTTTTTCTTCACAAATAATTAAAGGGGGATCCTGGAAGCTTAAAGTTGTTCGTGGGTCTTTTACCAAGCGTTTGCTCAGGTGCAAAACGACTAGCCCACGCAAAAGTGGATCAGCAGCAGAATAATTGGCAAATCCTTTACTCAGAATGCACTTTCTCATTTACATTTAATTTGGGCCCCTAATACGGTAACACACATGCAAGTGGCAGGGACAACCTGCCCACAGGCTGTATGCCAGGGGAAGGAGAGTTTGCTTGGTGGAGGGCTGAGTTTCTTTATTGAAAAAAGACCAAGGGTTAGCCCAAAGTAAAGCACTACTTTACAGGTGAAACTCGGAAATAAGTGCATTCATTTCTGTTATTCTATGATAGATAGATGTAGTATAGCCTTTATTTGTTATCATTTTGATTATTATGGCTCAGCTTGTAAAAAAACAATAACATTTTTTATAAAATTAGAATATTGTGAAAATGGACTGTAAGCCATAATCATCAAAACTATAACAAACAAAGGCTTGACGCCACTTTGCATGTAATGAGTCTATATATTAGTTTCACATTTTAAGTTGAATTACAGAAATAAATGATCTTTTGAACGACATTCAAATTTTCCGAGTTTCACCTGTATATAGATGCCAGTGTTGTACATATTATATGACATCCATGGGTGTTCTCTTTGGAATGGACAGTATTTCTCACATTTTTAAAGCACTTTAACTCTAAAATGTTCTCTGATTTGTGTAATAATATTTCCCCAAATCATCTTGAGGGCCAAAGATTCTATGCTGGAGGGCCGGATTTGGCCCGCGGGCCTGACGTTGCCTACCCCTGCTATCTGCATTTTCCCAGCTTGCACTGGCTATTTATCACCTGTCTTGATAAATGACCCCATAGTTGTGGTCACATAATTATTCCCATGTTTCTTATCACATTTCTAACATCCTGATTGTTCACAGGGATGACTTCATTAGCATGTTTCTCAATATGAACTACAATGACTTCTAACTTGCGAGTTCACTATCTATAAAAAGGCACAAAGGTTACGAGCCACTGAATTTATTTCATTGCATGAAAATAAAAACATGTTATATATCCTTTACATGTGATGCCTCTGTTGGTTAGGGACAACTGTGCGCACCTTTACTTTATGATTGGCCAGCCCAAATAAACCTAAACTAAACTTTATTATTGACTGGTTAAAATATGTGGGGGTTTTCTTACCATTCGCTCATTCAGAGGATTTTGAAAACTGTCAACAAATCTCATATATGCAATGAGCGGTTCATAACATGTATAACAATGGCCAAAAATCTATATTTCTTGAGACCTCTAAGCCCTCCAGTCTGCTCATCTTGCACTTGCTGTCTGGACAAGTTGAGTGTGGACTTTTAGCTGCTGCACCCGCTCATAAATCCATCCTTTTTTTTTTTGTCACTCTGAACAAACTCCCTTCCTCTTCCCTTACCAGCAGGGCAGTCCTGAATTTAGACCAAAGAGAGGTCCAGAGACATAATATGGTGACTGACTGATATTTCACAATCATGTGCTATTTATTCATACAATAATGAAAAAAGACCAAACACAACATAGCAGACATTGAATGATGATTTGAACTGGATGGCTTCATGGACAGACTCCCTTGCGCTTGCACATGGATATGCATCTGAGGGAAAATAAGATTAGCAACAGTGACACAGGCGTAAATGGGTAATTGTCCCTTGGCATCCCCTGTCTTTAGACCACGGGACCCGGGAGCTACTTATACACACCAGAAATGACAGAGAGCAACTCATTCTTCACACAAACAATCGTGTAATTGGGAGTTCACCTGCAAAGAGGATACTATATTCGAAAAACAAAAAGCCAGAATTTGACTTTTGGGGAACTACTTGGAAAGGGCTGGTGAGACACAACATTCTTAAGAGTCGATTGTTTAAAATGAAGGTGGTGGGCAGCTGAAATTTCCATGGTGGTAACTATGGCAACTGTCAAAATGGAGATTTTCTTTTGTTTTTGGCTAATATCTCTGTCAAAAACGGTCTCAAAGTTCAATGTCTTTTCTGTGAGCAAGTACAAACTAAGATCCAATTGACTCTGTGCATAACTTCAAATCAAAACAACGCCGCCCAAGAAGTGACTTCCTGTTTCAATCCAGCACACCAAAATAAAAGCACCATCTTATTCATTAGTTCAGCAGTTCATTAGTTCAACTTTCTTTCTGCCTAACTATTAACAGTTAACGTGTGTGTATTAAATTATATTCTTGTAATGTTGCAAGTACCTGCTGAACTAATCAATGAGACGAACTGTGTGCTTTTATTTTGGCGTGCTGGACCGAAACAGGAAGTCACTTCTTGGGCGCCGTTGTTATGATTGGAAGTTATGCACAGAGTCAATTATTTATTTGCGAAAGGTGTCCAAAATGTGGTGACAATATTCCAAAACATTATTACATTTTGGACTTCATTTTCTATTTCGAGATTCCCTTCCCATAGCCTTGTATTGGCTCGTGCCGTCATCGAATTCATTTTCAAATTTTAGAAAGCGTCTCATAGATATTCTTAAAATCCCCCGCAAATGAACTCACATTACAAGTACTGCTTTGAAAAAACGGCGCCTTAAGTTAAGTACAGGGCACACACTTTGAAAACAAACAATACTGTTACAGTCAGTGGCCCTGTATGTCTGCTGTGAGGCACGTGAGCGGGCCTGGGACAGCTGGACTCAGGCGGGAGGTGACAGGAGGTGAAGGTGGAGGGAGAGAGAAGGAAAGAAAGAAAGAAAGAGGGGGGCGGTCGGTGATCGTGAAGGCTGTACAGCACATATCGCATCGCATCGATTCGGTCCATTTGGTGGACTGAACATGAACCCAATAATCAGATCTTGCTTAAGCACGCGCTTCCTCAGTAATTGACTCTCGCGTATTGATTAAGATGTGTCCCAGGCCCTGCTCCGGCGCTAATGCAACTGAGAATGAGACTGACCCCCCACTCCCGCACCCCCCCCCCCCCCCCCCCCCCACGCCCCCCCAAGCTCTTTATCCTGACACCAACCCTTACGCATTGGGCTGATGACACCGGCGCACATGCATGGACAGTCACACACACGAACCGGAATAGGCCTGTCGTCGGCTGCGCTCTAATAGATAAAGCTGTCACGGGTGCGTCTCACCGGGCCCGCGCACCAAATTAGCCGCTCAATAATTTATGTAGAATAAGCAAAGGGCGAGGAGCACGGACCTAAATGTGAGCTGCTCTGAGGGGAGAGTGGTTACGATGCTTGTGCTGATTGTCTGAGTGTCTTTAGGGCGAGTGCGTCGGTGCTTGTGTGTGTGTAACAGCACTGTCTCCAGTCACTGCACGGCTTATTGCCCCAAAAAGACTGCACTTGAGTGTGCCGTAGAACATACAGGCTTTTGCTCGAGTGGAGGCCATTCGATAAGCAGACTTGACATATTGATTTGTTTACGGTTGTACAATGTGGCTGCACTTGATGTGAGAGTGGGATTAGATTTCCCCCAAATAAGAGCAGTGAGTATCCATGAATTACATTTTTTTTTTAAAGAGTCATCCACATATTGTGTTTTGCGTAATTGCCATACGTGATCAGCGCTTGCACAGCAAAGGCTGAGGCCAATATTTATACTTTAAATTCAATAATTTAGTAGTTTAGCAATTATGTCGAATGTTATAGAATGATACGTTTTTTTTATTATTATTATTTTAATGTAGGGACAGCATACAATTTAGCACAAACCACAAAGGAAAGATATATTGTACCAGGTTATATCAATAATGATTTTTGCCACCTGAAGGGTAGGTTTCTAAATTATTATTATTATTTTTTATTATTATTATTATTATTATTATTATTATTATTATTATTATTATTATTATTATTATTATTATTATTATTATTATTAAGTATGTGACAAGTTATAAAACATCCAAGCTATTCGGAGTGAAACCTTGTGTCAACTCTGAAAATGTGTTGGGTACTTTTTTGAAACATTTGTCTGAACAAGTACAATAACTATAGAATTAAATTCAAATCTGTGGTAAATATAGGATTTGGAAAGACTTCCACTGTGCGCACATGAAGTCTGTTGTAGCTGCCAGCAGAATACATTACCCTGTGCTGACATGGTTTATACAAATATTCAGTAGCACTGCCCTGTACATTTGACATTTCTCCCATATGGCCATTTGGAGAAGCTCTTGAATGACAGAATCCTTGTTTTTACAATGTGTTGTTTTGTTGGACCGTAAGATGAGCCTTGATTCCCATCACCTTTGAAAGACATAGATGCATTTGCACACACTTACACACACATACACCCTCCAACCAGCAGACATCGCAAATGAACAATGCAGGGTTACAGTGGCAAAGCTTACTAGCACTCTTGTTTGATATTAACCCTTATCTTGTTGGGACTGAAAGTCCCTTGACAAGAAAAAATGTTGCCAAGGATGTTGGAGAAGATAGTTGTGTTTGTGTCTTTGAAAAGCTGGAATCCAAGTGTGTATTGGTGTGTGTGTGGCCTTCAGGCCTCTCCTAGCCTGCTCCTGCCCCTATGGGAGGGCTGCCTGTAGCGAGGTGAAGCATCACTCTGAACCACCCACCCCCTCTCTTGCCAGTCTCCCAGGAGTGGACCAGCACCTCTCGCTGGCCAGAGGGAAGACCAGAGCCTCTCCTGGGCCGCTTCATGTCTCCAATCAGCCTGCGCTGCCATGGCCCTGGGCGCCTGCCATGTGCTAATCTCCGCCTCTTGCGTTATGCATTGCCCTGATGAATTCATCCGGTGACCACCTGGCACTCACTGTTAGGAACTGGAGTGTTGTTTTTGTGCTGTGAGGGACTGTTTTCTGACTGTCAGAGACCCTCTCGCCCTCCCCTTCTCTTCATCTTTCCTCCTCCACCGTCGGCAGAATGTTTTAACCTCGCACTAGACCCGGCGTATCTGCAGTTGTGGTGGCAGGAGTGGGATTCTTCACCTCAGCAGGACCTGTGTGGGAAAAAGCCCTGCTTGGTATTTAAAAACGGAAGGCCCTTTTGCTGCAAGACAAATTGAAACGCAGGAGGCTAGAGAGGAATGTGGCTGTCAGTGTCAACAGCTGCTAGTTTTTCTCTGTGAATAATCACAGAGGTTGACCCATAGAAGCTGAGGATTGTGTAACACACATTTCACAAAATTAAAGGTCAATGTAAGCATATGGCAAAGCTTGTGCCCCATCACTTCTGACTTCCTTCAAAGCTGCTTTTGTGACCTCAATTAAATTATGGAAATAGAAACTGAGACAGACAAAACCACTGTTGTGTTTCAGCGCTGGGTTTTTAAAACACAGGTTCGATGGAAATAATGAATTAATAGATGCATTTTTCATAAACCTTCAGAACGTGCGCCCTGATGCCGAAGACTCCACATTTGAATAGAGTCTCACATGTGCTTTATGTAGTCACACTGCTCTTGAAATAGCTTGTGGCTCAAAACATTAGAATTTCATATTTTCTTCTCGGTTGCTTGTGTGTGTGGTGCGCAATCGAGAGAACCAAATGAAGAGCAGCGCAGTGTCCATGTCCTTGGCATCACACCAAATCTATCATTTACACTTTCACATAATTGGGCTTTGCCTTTGCTGCTTATTGATTGTGCATGCACGACTGCTCATTTTCTCCAAGTGACAGAGCGGAGCTAAGAACTTTACAAAACAGGAAAAAATTAGGGGCTTTCCGCAGAAATGTGTGCCACATGTTAGAGGGAACGCCTCTGGGTGCCATCCAACGCAGGTGATGACACACATTGTGCAGGGCAGACTGATTTCAGAATAATGGAATCGTGTGTGAGCCAGATCAGGAAACTAAACAAGCACACACACACACGCACACGCACGCGCACACGCGCACCTACACACACACACACACACACTAAACTGAGCACTTACTCAAAGGGCAAAAGATATTTCTCCAAAAATGAAAATAATCAAATGAAGGCCTGCCTTGTTTATTATGCCTTGTTATGTAGCGGCACAAGTGGGTATAAGATGAATGGTATTATGTGGTTTGCATGCCAGGAAAATCTGATAGCAGTTTTATTTAGCCCACAGCCCTGCATACCTCAATGATGATTTTACATTCTACCTCATTTGTCAAAAACAATTATTTTTACTATCCCATAGGATGAAGAACTCCCAGGTTTGTGTTTATTCCATTCAGAATCTCATTTCCCTGGATTATGTTGGGTGTGTGGCAAATGCTTTTTGTCATCTGACTTGGTGCAAACATATATTTTGTTTTGTCAGATTGTTTGTAAATTGGCAAAATATTTCCCAACAGTATCCGACAAGTTTTCGCTAAGTAATGAGTGATTGATTCTGGACCATGCTCTGGAAACATCACCTTCACAAGAGCAGAACGGTCTGTTTTTTGTGGTTTGTTATTTCCAAAAGCTTCTAGATTTATATAAAATACTTGCATTGAAGCGACTGTTTGAAATGTCTCAGTCAAAGGTGACCTTCCAGTAACTTGTCTTGTAAGAAATTAAATGTTTAAATTAGTGCTGTCAATCGATTAAAAGATTTAGTTGCAATTAATCTCATGAATGTCATAGATAACTCACAATTAATCAGAAATGGATTGCACATTTTTATCTATTCTAAATGTCTCTTGAATTTTAATACTCTTTTCAACATGGAAATTGCCCGATTTTGAAAAATGACTCTTCTCGAGTCTTGACGAGTCAAAGGCAGTCGCACAGAATCGTATCTCGTAGTGTGGAAGGGCCACGACTGGACTCACGTTCGAATCGTGTAATGTGGGCGGGAGAAAGATTCGACAAAACCTCAGTCGCAGGAAACATGTTTGATTTTTAAGCCCAATTATGGACGCACAGGAGAAGCGTGAGAGATTATTGCGTCCCTAAAGTGGACCGACAGAACGCAATAACAAAAACACCGCAGCTACCTCCCTTTTCATTTCTCTGTCATAACAGCGGCACAAACAGTCCCCCACGCAGACCACGGCAAACAGCACAACACCATATCAACAAGAGTTCACTTGAACCACCTTTTCCAGCTACATTTCAACTTCCATTCAGCTAGCTACTTCTCTCCGCTGTCTCCTCCGTCTCTGGGCCGATGTCCATCTGATGTCCATGGATTTTCTTATTAAATCCACTGGAAATTCGTCCGGCTCCCTCGTGTCGCAGACTTTTATTTCCATTTGAGAGAACTATAAGCTATAAACAGGTTCAGGAAGACTCATAGCCTGCAGCACTGAACTGTGTTGTGCCGACAGTGATCACATGACACTGTGTTGACCAATCGGGACATATTTCCCACACTCACAAACAAAAGCCTATCGTTTTTTGATCTGGGGTCAGTTTTGGTGTGGACCCCAAAATCTTTTAAGACTGAAAAATGCATGTTTGCTCAGCCTCGCAGTAGCCACAGCTTAAAAAAACTACAAGTTCAATAGGTCACAAACAATGTTTACCGCGTGATAATAATAGATCAATGAGTGGCATGCAACTTGGTGATATCCCAATGTTTTTGCTCCTGAAACATAGACAAGTTTGCAAAAAAGTTACAAGACACCAATTTTTAAATAGGTTGAAGTCCCTGCTTTTGTAGTCTCAGCACTAAGTTATCTCAAACAAGTCTGATACATCTCAAGGCTAAAGTTCCAAGATGAAAAATTAATCAGAGAGAAGTAGCTTGCCAGGCTGTCACTCTCCTCTCATCCACAGGACTTTGGACTTGTTAGCCAGGCAGCTGCAGGCGAGGCCCCATGGCTGAAACCTTTGCAGGAGCTGCTGAGTGGGCAGGTGTCTTTGTGTCAAAGCTCTCTCTTGTTTTCGCGGACTAACTGTTTGTCTTTCTCTGCCTCTGATCATGAAGGCTAACCTTAATCGTGCTGGGTGAACCAATCTCTGTGAGCTGTCATTAAAATGGCCCTCCTGGGCACGGTTTTTCTGTAGTAATTTTGCACTCAGGGCTATTGAAGTTGCCATCTGAAGAATCACGTTTTTCTTCTCCTTACCAAACCGGCGTCAAATCTCACCATCTTAATCCCGGGAACAGCGTTTGATTGAACATGACAGCCCTGTAACTAAACTTGAAAGGCACCAGGAATACAAGCTGCTGTTGTGGCTTTCTTTGAAAGTATCATCAGCAACTTTTTAAAGGAAGGAACTGAAATTTGACAAAATCCCAAAGGTGAAACAATCCTCTTTTATCTGTTTTAGACTAGAAACTAGTGTCATCTATAGGGCTAGATATACTTTTCTATGATTGCAATTGTTTATTTAATACACAGTTTAATATTTTTCATACCCACCAAGAAATAATGTGTGTTGAAGGTTTGAGTGATGAGCAGTTCTACACAAGTGCATCTGAGCGCTTGTTTTTAGCTTGTCACTCAGCCTGGTTCAGAGTGGCTTGGCTCAGTCTGGACTGGAACCATGCCATTGCTCCTGGCGTGTGGTAAACTCTCACTAAGCACTCACTCGGGTCACTCCTAACCACCCGTATGCCCCATGCACGGAGATCCTGAACCCAAATTCATTTCACTTTCACTAGCATCTGCTCACTTGACCTTATTTACAGAAAATAAAAACAGGAGAATGCTGGAGAGAAAGCTAAGAACGACGCTGCAATTCATAATTTGGCTTGGTGTGGTTTTTTAGATTGGATAACCTTAACAGAAAAATTGCACCCAGCATTGTATTTAAAGGAAAAAATGCTGGCTGGAGTGTCAACAGTAAAGAGACTTGTTGAAGACCTCTTGGAGAAACTTTTTTTAATAATAAAATGCACCTTTTAAAGTCACGTTTGCTCATATTGTTCACCTAACAGCACACGCAGAACTGCAATATCTACCAGTGCTTTTGGTTCTTAAGCTCATTCATTGTGCGTACCTTAATTGCCAAAAAAGCGAAGCCAGACGTTAAGTGTGGAACTGGATCATCAGAGAACAGTTATTGCATGTTTTGCTGTTTTCTTTCCTCTCTCCCACTTGCTTGTGTGTTCCCATCCCTGCTCCGCCGTGCTGCTGCAGACTAATAAGCTTGTCCTGTAATCGCGTTAGCCGCCCTGTCGGCCCCAGCCAGGGGACCTAATTGGGACAGAGTCTCGGACAAAGTGAAAATTAATAACTTTTGTCAAGCTCCTGGCGCATTGTCTTACGAAGCAGCGCAGGTCAATTAGAAAGCGTGATACGATAAGGTCCGAGCAGCAGAGGGGCGCTGACTCAATTAGGACAGCGACTGGACTCCGGAGCCGCGGTCGAGGCGGGAGATGGGGAGAGATTCACGGCTAAACTGCAGGTTAATGCGCGGCAGAAGTACGCCGTTAGCTGCTTTTAAATGGCTGCTGTAAGTGAAGGCGACAGGGTGGTTGGGCTGTTTTTGCGGCGAAGACTAATTTTACGGTATTGGGTCATTAGAGCTGAGGTAAATGTCCCCCACGAGGCAATCAACATAACACAATGTGCCTCTCTTAAACCAAGAAAAAATGTGAACGTATATTCTAAAATGTTGATGCTGTCATATTTTCGACCTGCACAAATCCTTCACAGCAAATATTATTGCTCTCACCTATTGTAATTAAATGACCCAGTATTTTAAGTCCGAGATCTGTTTTAGCGCCTTGTATGTGCTACTGTATATACATGTTTCTGTATGTGCTGATGACATGTATGTATGATTGTGTACTGCCTTTGTTGAGGCTGTCACAGAGTTCCCATGCAGCCAGGTCAAGCCCTGGAGGCACATATCACTGATGTGCATCAAAGGAGCCGTGTGAAAGCCTTTGCAGTTATAATGGAGGGGAAGACGCCAAACTGGAAAACTCTTGATGCCTTCCCCTCCCTGTTTTATCTCTCCCTCCTGAGAAGGCGGTGTGGGACCAGCTCCAGGAAGAATGTCAGAGGATGAGTGGCCTGGCTTACTGGAATCACTTCCTTTTAACACCATCTCCATTAATGTTTTTTTGTTGTTGTTGTTAAGCTTTATATGCAGCAGCACCAGATCAAAAACACTGAAAGCTTCAAACTTGAAGTGAGCTCCCTCTGCCCCCCTCCTCCTGCAACATGTGCTAATGATTCAGTCTGTCTCAGGACCGCCACAACACATGTCATTTAATTATCAGCCTCACTGTGTCAATACTGGCTCTGCAAAACGCACGGGGGTCAGCAGCAGCCCAGAAGTCCACGGCTAAAGCTTTTCTCAAGAGGGGGACAGCTCACAGTTCTTTGAGTTACCCTACTGCTGCATTGTGTCTATCCAGGCTCACTACTCGCTTTCAAACAAAAGAAAAAGGCGGACGGGTAGTTATTTTTAATTTTTCATTACTATTTCATGTAATGAATGTGACAGTCTATTGCCACTGTTGCATAGGTTTTCAAAAGTAGTTATCTGTACTTTGGCGACATTTTTCTGCTTATCCAACAGACTTCTTCAGTTTGTGTTGTCCCTTTGGATTAGAGCTATTGGCAAGTCTACTTTCTCCCTACAGAATGAGTTTTACTTTATTAATCTAGTATGCAGAACTGTGAAACCGCCCTCTCAAAACACAAAATGCCTTAAATTCAGTACCGTAGAGTTAACTACTTTTAAAAACTCAGAGAATACACATAAAAGTCTATCAAATAATGATAATGTTCAAGAAAATACATCAATATTTCTCTTATTCCAGGGTTGACATGAGTTTAGAGCAAAACACCTTAATTGGCTATTTACCATGCACAGGGCGTTGTCACCTTGTGTCTCAAAGATAGATTAAAGCTTCATTTATGCTCCCATTTCATACATACTGTAAATAGATCTGTGTGTTCCAAGTGCAGTTACTCCCACTGCATTTATGCTTCCACTCGTATTTAATGACAAGCCTGAGTTATCGAAAGCTACCACCAGAGGGCGCTGGGAAATGTATCCAAACAGGAGATGAAGAGCTGGGACCAAAACAATATGGCACCACCGGCGATGTTTCTTTAAAATTAGGTAACACAGTGGTGATACATTTGCAAGTGGTTGAAATCACGTTTTAGAAGTTTAGTTCTGCTTCACCTGTTTGAGCTGTGTGCAGTAGTGTCCCTAGTGGTTAGCTCATAACTCTGGATAAACAAAGCGACTGCACGGACAGAATCACGCAGGAGACGGACAGAAAGCTACATGCGCATCCATTTCGAACGGACAGCATAAATGATGCTTTAGAGCAGGGGTGCCCAAAATGGGGCCCGCGGGCCAAATTTGGCCAGCCAGAACATGCAGTACACTTTTTTGGCCACCAGTGTCAAATTGGGGGCGCTGTTTCACTCCTTTCGCAAAGTTAAGGAAACGTTGTGGTGTCTTGGTGTTTATCAATCGCAGAGCGTTGTAGCACATCAACTCGCAGTTTTTCAACTTGTATTGCAAAGGTTGTTCACATCAACAAAATTGACTTATAAAAGAACATATGCTGAACTGATACTTTCAAAATGATCTAATATGGCATTTTCTTTGTGTTAACAAATGAATGAAGCAAAGTCATTGTAGGTACTGTAGATACAGGTGTTGTTTACATTTTTCACTATTCACCTTATTCCGCCCCGCCCACTTTTGCCACTTTTTGCTGTGACTCGGCACTTCCGTTGTAAAGACACTTCCGGTCGAGCATAAAGCCCGTTCATTTAAATGGAGGGAAAACGAGGGAAAATATTCTTCGCCCAAATCTGATGTTTAGTAGATTGATTTGTGTAAAATGGCCAATGTTTACTTGCACCAACAAGTCAACACTGCACCGTTTCTATGGGATAGGAGAAAAGGGGCGGGCACAATTCATGGCGGCGCCCACGAGAACTTCCCAAATAAGGTGAATATTGCTGCAGTGGTTGATTTTGTTCTACTGAAACTAGGCTTTTGCCATAGTTAACATTTGTTTTAATGTAGCATGTTATTTGCACAGATAGAATCAAATGCAAATGTATACCGAAAAATGAAATGAAATAACTATTCTTATTTACAGTTATATGTGTTTCACGCTTGACATCGCCATGTTTGGCCCGCGACCCACAGGCATTCGGCACCCCTGCTTTAGAGGTCAGGATTGTATGATTAGTCAAATGCCTCTCGTTCAGATACCTGCACATTTTTACTATTTGTCTATAGTTTCTAAAAAACAATTTGTATCCATTTGGTAGCGCCATTAGTTGAGGTTAAAGTGAATCTCTTGATCCACAGCTAATCAAATAGCCACCACACCGTCATCTAATGCAATACTGCAGGCACGAGGCTGAAACCTGAGGCAGATGTACTTTCCAACTATCCCCATTGTTAGCAATTTAATCTTCTGCTACATCTACCACATAACCTGGTAAGCAGTCCCTCCTGCCACCGCATTACGGTTCCTTCTTCTGGAACTTTCAACTCCCCTCCATCCAGGTAATGCGGACAAATGGGCTCTTAATGCTATTCGCCGTGCCATCCTACATTCCCCCGCTTTGTCATCAGTCGGGTCTTTGCCTTAAACGCATTTCTCCACCTTAACCAGCACTTTATTGTGGCGTGTTATTTTGGCCAATCAGATTAAATCGACAGCAACTAGAAATCCATTTGAACCTGATCCTTTCCTATAGCTTCTCCTACCGACTCCATTAACTGTCATACTTTGTCCAGAAACCCCTTCTGCTCACTGGGCCAAAAGTGCAAGCTGACGCATCGTCAATAACCACGCAGGGAGGATTGCGCGGTCTTTAAAAAGTAAAACCTTATATTTTACGTCTTTCCACCGAGGCGGTAGATCAAATCAGCAACAGCGCAGGCCCCGCTCTAATATGTTTAAACAGTGATGAGACGCAACTCTACACTCCCCGGAATGGGACCGCGGCACTCTGGCTCTCAGTGTCTCGCTGTAAAGTGGCTCTCATCCGCGAAGTTATGAGTGTAGACACAGACACTAGAGCGAGTTTACCCACATTAGAGAGTCCTAATCAGGGCTTTGGAGACCCATCCCCTTCTCACATCTCCATCATGAAACGCTCTTCTTTCCGATGGAGCGCTTTTCTTCTCTCGGAGCCCGGAGAGCGCAGAGGCAGGAGCGTGGCTGTGCGAATCCCCGCGGTGAGAGCTACTCTTTGGGCTTATTCCTCGGATCTCTCCCCCAACTGCCTGCTGGGACTCTTCCCTTGATGCTGGCTGTAACTAAGAGGACACCGTTGCCCCCGAGCCGCCCCTCAGATTTATTGAAACTTCTTGTCCCGTCCCAATTGCTCATTTGTCAGGAGACCTAATTTACACTGGCCCCTAAGACTAATTGCAAATTTGCGAAAAAATGCTGATGTCGCTGGAACTGAGGAGGGTTTTCTCGCCCCTCCCACGGTGTCCCTTGCCATGCATTCGCTAATGCGTTTCATCTGTATACAGCATAAACCACGGGCTCTTTCCTGTGCGGACCTCTAATGGGGCTGTTAACAAACAAGAAAAAGTGACAAAACACAAGCCATTCTCCGGCACCAGACCAGAGCCCTTCCACCTCCTTTATCAAGTAATCAGGACAGAAACACAACCCACGGCACAGAGCCACATGGTAGTGCATATTTCTGGCAACCCACAGACACCACATGACAATTAGCAGTGCAATTATCCCAGACACTGTAGCGGAGTGCAGAGAGCTGTGTAACAAAAGGACTTCAACACAACCAAGTAAAACTGTTAAAGGACTGACAAAAGAAGGCGGCACGGTAGCACAGCGGTTAGTGCTTGTGCTTCACAGCAAGAAGGTCCGGGTTTGATTCCCACCAAGGACGGGGCCTTTCTGTGTGGAGTTTGCATGTTCTCCCCGTGTCTGCGTAGGTTTCCTCCGGGTACTCCGGTTTCCCCTACCACTAAAAACATGTACAATAGGCCAGGATGTATGAGAGTGTGTTTGAGAGTGCACATGGGGGACGACGGATGAAAATTAGCCTAAGGCTACAATCCGGTGTGGCTTGTTCATTAACTTGCACTGTCCCTACCAAATAAACCATAAAGAAGAAGAAGAAGAAGAAGAAGAAGAAGAAGAAGAAGAAGAAGAAGAAGAAGGTTTTAAAAGAGAGGTTGGCTTAAATATATTCAGAATAATCAATGTTCAACATTGCACTACTTTATTATGGTAAAAATATGTATACTACAGCAGTGGGATCTCATTTCAGCTCGGGGGTTTTAACATTTTTACCAGCCCACCTTGCTGTGGTAACTTTAGCTCATGTCGGACTGCATCACTTGAAGATGACCTCGTGATCTGGGTCTGAGACACCCCCACAGTCAGAGAAATTCCACTTTGTACACTTGGACCGTTAAAGCAGTATGAAGTAACTTGTTTACCTTAATAAATCCTTTTCTTTGTCCCTCTGGGGGTAATACAAGTGTTGATGGGATGATTGGGGGGGTCTTTCATCTCCCCCTGGTGTCTCTGGCCAGAAAACCACAGTTGCAGCTTTCCTGCCTACGGGTCGGAGGCTTCAATACACACTAATTGAAACATGAAGAAGAAGCTAACAGGCTAACGGGCAAAGCTAACTGCGGGCTAGCGCCACTTAAACAGTATCCCTTGCTCCCTTTGTCTTTTCTGTCAGTGTAGTATTTACTCTCACGGACAATTAATGAGTAAAAAATCGCAACATGCTAGGACACCTGCAGTGGTGCTTATGGCCTCTAGGGGCATGAGTTACTTGTACATTTTTACTGACAAGAATACTTCTCTGTTGTGTAAAACGGCTAGATTGGACTCTACCAACATGAACTACAGTTAAAACCTAATTACCTATAATAGTGTCTGTTCCCATAACAAACTCACTGAGAGCAACATACCTTCACCTAAATCTGGTAAATATGTAAAGTTTTAAACTCCCGAATCCTTTGAAACAGGACATTTGGGATGTTTTCTATTAAGGGTCCCCAAGTTTGAGAACCCCTAATCGACCCTCCCCACTCCTTAAAGGAACAGGCCACCAATTTTACATTTTGAGATATGTTCTTAGCGGAGCTTAGACGAGTTGATGCGTACCTGTCTGGTCTTTGTGCAAAGTCTCAGTCTTTGTCTCAGTCACGCAAAAAAAAAAAAAGATGTTGTTAGCATTTGGCCTCTCCCAGTATATTCCTAAAGCTCCAAACAGGGTGAGGTTAGAAGCGATCAAGCTCTTCCACGGGCACGCACGAAGACCAGACAGGTACGCATCAACTTGTCTAAGCTCAGGTATGAACTTTTCTTAGTATGTAAAAACGGTGGCCTTTTCCTTTAAGAGAAGTCATCACTTACATGCACATCTTTTCCTTACATTTCCCACAGCACAAAACTATATTTGTTTGGCTTGTAATACAATATTTTTCTTTATCTACTGAGCAGCTTTAGGTTTGACTGGACAGATCTTGGAATGCATATCATGAGCATATCTTATCATTCATACTTCTTGACTCTCTCAACTGTTGTGCGATAACAAGTAGAAAGTTTGTGTAAATGTCTTCAACACAGAAGGGCACATTCTTGAGGTCTGCACTAATAATATTTCAGACGGCGAAGAAGTGAGGGCTGTTGTTGAAGATTCTGGCTTCACCCAGATCATAGATTTCATTTCATTTCTACATCTTCCAACAAAAATGTTTATGTCTTTAAGAGAGTGTGAAGTACTTTAGACTCAATGGCAGAGCGGCCCAGTTGAGTGCACTGATTCGAGGAATAATATGCAGCCACATGGCTCAATCAGGAGATCTGCCCCCTTCATCAGAGTTTTTACACACGCAGCATAGTTTGTGGCCGTCTTCACATGCAAGTATTTAAGCACTGACACATTCTTGTCAGGAGCGGTGTGTTTGGAGAAATCTTTGCATGTGTGCACAATTGTCAAATTGTGCTTACATTTTGATGAGCGGTTTCCAGTCTTTCCTTTCTCTGGATATACTTAAAGCTTATTCTGAAAGACGTGGTCCTTAAAAACTACACTACATGCAGAAAAAAAAAAAACATTTCCCTTTCCAATTACTCTTTGATGGAACAGTTTTGGCACTTTATTTTAGCAACAACACATGCGCTGAGAAAAAGGCTGTTGAGGGGAAGTTTGAGGGGTCAAACAATTATCTGATTACTAAAAACATTACATGTCAAAGAGAACAACATGTAATTGGCCCGATATGTTAGCGCCGCACCGGGCCAGATGTACAAATGTGTGCAAGCCTGTCAGTGTAATGGCTTGCAGCTTGACCGCGTAGTCCATAAGGCTTGCACCAGGAGGGCTCAAGCACCAATAAAATCCAATTCCAACATTTGCTAGCATTAGAAAGTGCAATTTGATTGGTAAAATTCAGGCTGAAATGGGCTTATAAAGGATTCCTTGGGCCCAGAACAATGAGCTGGAGGGTTAGAGCAGTGCCAGGTCATGGACACCCAGCGATTCACAACATCCCCCCCTTCTGGGCATGCTTAGTTGCCTCCATATCCACCAGTTACCCTCTGCAGCTCTGTTTAAAAGCCAGTCGGGATGTTCCAGAGGTATTTAATAGTCGTGTTGGTGGAAGTGGGGAGGGGATTTCTGGACCTCCCACACGCAGGTTCAAGCTCGGAGCCACGGCTTTTCTGTTTTGCCCCACCCCATCTCAGCCTTTTGCTTTCTCTCCATCCTCGGCCGCATGTGTTCGACTAAAATGTGTGTAAGCAGAGGCACCTCGCTAACGTTGCTCGGAGCTCCCCTTTGTGGTGAAGACAACAGCGAGCGATAGAGCGCACTCACATAGGGAACAAATTTATCGGGGCAGAGGGCCAGAGCATTGCATTCCCATGGACCTGCTCAGGGAGAGGACTGCAGAACACATTCTACACGTAAATATCCACAATTGGATGTGGCACATGCCGTTTTTATCTTTTTTTCTTCGCTTTGCTTCCCACATGTCTCATCCCTTTCACTCACATCAGGCCTCTGTTTTGACTGAACACGTTGGCCTCGGTGGCCAAGACGGGAGTAAGGCGAAACAGAGCAGAACTTTTGGATTTGTTTGATTTATTTTGCATCAGGAATTCGGACTTTTATTTTATGCCTCTTTTACAAAAGGTAGCCAACTTTATCTCATGGTGAGCGAGGCAGTTCTGTCCTGAAAACTGACTTCTCAAAGCAGCTGTGGATGCTGCATTTCTTTGTTTGACGGAGACACAAAAACACCTTTTCTGTAACCACCAAATGTTGAGTCAGTGGGTTAAATGTTAATAAAACAGAATGCAACTTATACAGACCAAAATAAAGCATTTACAAAATAACAATACAAGGACCTGTGCCATTTTCAAACCATGATGAGAGAGAGCTAGTCCAGATTAAAGTGTTAATTGTGGATCAAACTAGACCTCCTGACTTTTCCAATGTATTCCTAACATCCCTTTACAGAGAGGGATAAGGATGGTTCACAACATTCAAAGGGGGCAAAGTAAAACTGTCTACAGTCAACAACTTTCCTGCTTGCAGCACATCATTATGACGTTCAGGTTTGTGATTATTCAGTGGACAGAACTCTCTTTTTGTTCACAAATGTCTGGAAATGATGTAACGATGTATTGCAGAGGAATCATGGATTTAATCAATTAGAAAAATGGGTACAAACAGCAGTACTATTTGTTGACCCAATCTTAATGATGGATAAAACATGAGACACACAGGAGCACAGAGGTTCAACCTGAGACATCTATGTCACTTCAAAGATAAGATAATAGACTTCATTGTCTCTAAACAAAAATGTGTCTTTAGTAGTTGATAAATTCTTTAATGCCACTGGGTAAACCTGAACCTTGGACCTTAAAGCAGTAGAAGTAACTCTTGCCCCTAAAGGCCATAAGCGCAACTGTAGGTGTCGTAGCAAGTTGTGATTTTTTTTTAACTTATTAATTGTCTGTGAGAGTAAATACTACGCTGGCAGAAGAGGCGAAGGGAGAGAGGGATATTGTACATCCAATTACACAATGGAAATATTTTTTTCACTCAAACTTGGCTGTAAATACTGTTTAAAGTAGCGCTAGGCCATAGTTAGCTTTGCCCTGTTAGCTTCCTCTTTGTGATTCCATTAGTGTGTATTGGTTGCTCCGGTCCGGTGGCAGTCAAGTTGCGATTGTGGTTTTCTGGCCAGAGACACCAGGGGGAGAGGAAAGACC
This sequence comes from Gobius niger, assembly GCF_951799975.1. Classification (NCBI taxonomy): domain Eukaryota; kingdom Metazoa; phylum Chordata; class Actinopteri; order Gobiiformes; family Gobiidae; genus Gobius; species Gobius niger. The sequence goes on along the minus strand of NC_136854.1, from coordinate 19,025,030 downwards.
CACCAATCATCCCATTAACACTTGTATTACCCCCAAAGGGACTAGGAAAAGGATTTATTAAGGTAAACACTTACTTAGTATTGCTTTAAACCTGTTTTTTTGGTTACCCAGCTGAATGTTTTAGATATTGTGCATGTTTCAGATTGATGGTGGAAAACACAAAGGAAGCCCAGACAAAAGAATATACCACATATCTAAGGTAATTATTTGTTGGAAGTGAATTGTTTTGCTCTCTTTACTCCCTGGGGCCCGGAAGTCGGCCCCGTCTTCTTCATTCTATTTACAACAGTGCTTGTCCAGTCAACGCCGCCTCTTGGGGTATGTGTAATGACTGCCCATGTTTCGCTTTAACATTCTCCACATTGACGTCTATTTTAATTTCACATAAACAAGTGCCTTTAATGATTCGTCTTGTCAACTCCCTCCATATTTGTTTCATGCTCACCCTCCTTCGTCACCTTGCGTTGGTGGTTGCCTTTGTGCTCTCAGTTGTGCCCATCACTCCTTGATGTTTAAATACTCTCATACCCATTGCCTTGATATGTAAGCCTGAACCCATTCTGTGATCGCCCGTTTATGTCTTTGTTACCGCCACTAGAATCAATTTAGCGTTTGTTTTGCGCTCCCCGGTGGTGCAGGTGGTGGCAGTGGTGGGATTACGGAGTGGGTGTTTGCTCCGTTTCAACAGTCTCTCCACATGGCCTCCTGCCTCCTTTGTCTTTTTATAGCCTCCTTCTGGGAGACGCTGCACTCTCCCCGAATACAACTCAAGCCAAAACACCTCTCAGTTCCTTCGCCAGAGCCCGTCGCCCGGGGAATACCGCCATTCCTCCCCTACTTTTCTTCACACGTCTGCTCTCATCTCGCATTCTCCCCAGCACCGCTTCTATGTCTTCCAGGCCGGACACCGATTTTTGGTTTTCATGCACAGAGGTGATGTCTGAGTCACTACAACGGACAGTCATCTGTTTTCATATAAAATAAGTGAGGATTATATTTTGTCCTTATGTAAGAGCTGTATTGTAAAGAAGATCTGGGTCAGGGATGAATCAACTCAACAAAGTAGTATTTTTGTCTCCATATAGCGCCATCTTTAAAAATGAAAACAAGAAAATCCATGTTCAACATTAAAAAGAAGTTTCATTTTGCCTCTTAAATCGTTGAAATATAGCTATTCCTAATTATGGTTCTTTTCAGTTCTCGGATTTGGGCTAATCTTGCCTTTCCAACCTCAAATACCATTGCCAGACACGCACACTTCTGTGTGCGTGTCTGGCACACAGAAGTGTCAATTGATCAACATCTGTACCCACCTAAGATGACTAAGCCACAACCCAAATAAATATGAAATTGTTTTGTTATTTGACTCTACATTATTCACAGGGCCCTCTAGACTCTGATCATCAAACCAACTAATCGACTAATGACCACCAGTTAAGAACTACTGGTCCAGTCGGAAAAGGACATTAGACTTAAAACAACCATACTGGAAAGAATATATTTTGTACGATGACTAAAGTTAACTCAAAGATGGTTGCATTATTGTTCATTAATGACAACAGTAAGATGAAGCTAATGTCTTTAGTGTAGGCCTGAGCTTTGAATGATTTTTCCCCACGTTCTTTTCTTTACATGATCCGTGGAGAAAAAGCAAAAATAACAATCCAATGTCTTCAATTCATATCAGATTTACTAACCCACTGACTCCGTTGCTCTGCGCTGCGTCCTCTTCAGTTGAGATAACTTATTGCCTCTCTGCTGTGCACTGGCAGCTTTGCTCGTGCCATGCCCACTTTGGCCCTCTCCCTGTGCCTGTCCCTGTGCACGCCCCTCCTGCAGCCCTGCGTGGCATCAGACATACAGGCGTGCCACTGCTCTGACACGCTCGTTTGTCTTCTGACCGCCGTGGCATATGGAGAGGGCTGGCACTGCACAGATGTCCACTAAGTGCTGATGAAGGGAGCGAGAGCAATGGATGGGCTGGGCCTGAGAGAACATCTTAGTCTTTGCTGCCGGAGTCTGTAGTCTTTACTGTAATGAGGAAGGAGGCAATCAGGATGTCCAGCAAAGTGTGTGTAGAAAACAGTATGGGGCGGGACCTGAGAGGGTAGAGCTGCTTGGCGCTACGGGCCAGCATGCCGTGCCACTCACGATTCTCGATGAGAAATAGGCCTTGCTTAACATCTTTAAAGGTGAACTGTAATTGTTCAATGCAACCCTGTTCACACGTTTTAAGACTGTCGGAAGGCTCTCCAAGCTTCCAGGAGTTCACCACTGCAGTAGAAGGTTCCAATGTTGTCAATGGGACTGGGTTGGCGAGGTAGCTTGATGATTAGATCGAGCGCGGTAGAAGCCTTTGTTGAAGAGGTGAAACGTCAACAACCTAGTCCAGCTGATGACTGGGGAAACTTGTACGATCACTATTGCGATCACATTTCAAGAGGTGAGGGAATCCGAAGACCACAGAAACAGGAAGAACATGCAAACTCCACCCAGAAAGGCCTGCCTTGCTGTGAGGTTTTCCACTGGTCTAGGTCTCTGTCGCTCTCTCCTCCAGGCAGTTTCCTCTATGTACTGAACTCTTCTCGTGGGTGCACAGACGGTGATGGGTGCTCTAGGATCTCGAGTGCTGTCTCCTGAAGTCCATTGAGAAGAAGGAGGGTGTGGATATAAGCTGTAGGTAGAGCAGGAAAGAATAATTTCCAGCTTAAGGCCAACAGCTTCAAAGTCGTGCATCCTCATGGGGGAGACCAGCCGGGCTCTCAACCTGTCAGTTGTAACTTACCCTGGGATCGCTCACCAAAGACTTCAATAATGACATCACCCAAGCATGGGGTGGGGGGGGGATGGGGGAGAGGAGTAACAGAGCACCCAGAGAAGGAGCGGAGCTTTCGGGGGTGCTAGAACGGCCCATCACGGCACTTTGAAGTCCTGCTTGACGAGGGCTTTGGTGCTGCCTGAAACCGGCCACGTTGTTCTGCGCACGGATTGGCCGCGGGAGTCACCAGGGTGGCTTATCAGATTTATTGGGGCTTAGCAGTTGACGGTTGGTGTGTGTATGAGAGATGAAGTGTGTGGAGAGAAGGACTGGTGAATAGGGAAAGGGTCATCCCTCTAACAATCCATGTGTCCCAGTTAATTTAGACAGCGCCCAGGGGTCTCCTCTTAAGAGCAAGGCTGTGCATAACCACCAAGTCTGTCATGACAAAATCAAACAACTAGTGTCGACTCAAAGACCCATATTTCAACAAATTTTAGCTTCTAATCGTTATAATTTAGACATTTTAAAACCGTGCTTGGGTATGCAACATTCGCATCCCATCCTTTCTCTGCTACTACCGCGTGTAACGTTGAGAACCGTCTATCCCGTCAGATTTCTACCCTGCGTTTTCAGACACACTTCAAAGTCGCCCTAATGAGTGGAAAAACAGTGCCGGCTCCCTCACGACATTAAAGTGTGCCATTTTTTGTTGTTGCTGCTTTGTATTTCACGAGCGTTCTCCTCCAAATGTTAGCAACTCATTTTCACCTCCAGCGCAAACAAACACCGAAGTATCGCCCATTGTAGCCCGTATCAAAGGCGGCATTTGTTAGCAATAAAATGCTGGTTTGACAGGGCTCCAGAACAGATTTTTTCTCCGCAAATGCTGGCCAACATTTTTATGCCACTGCTAGAATAACAAGAAACAGCGATGAGAAGGATGGATGTGTTCAGAGGTGTTTTACTTTAAGTTCAAGCGTTTTAAACTATTTTGGCTACTTAGCTTTGGCATTTCCTATTGTATAACTTAAAATACATCTAGGGAAAAAAGCAGCAGAGGGCAAAAGACTGGCATCTGGTGTACAAGCTAAAAACAATAATTGCTAACTGTGGACATGCTACACTGCACAGGGAAGCCAGTTTAGGGACGTGACAAGAACAACTCAGGGGAATAGTTCTGGACTTTAAAACACAGAGGAGCTTTATAAAGTCTGGGCATACATTTTGAGAGCAGAAGAGGACGATGGCCTGAATGTGAAGCTTTTACAGAAACACTGCTCCAGGTATGTTTTTGATGATGACATTGCATTGTGGCATTTTAAGCCCCTTCAATCACTATGGTGCTAATTCTGTCTTCCTTTTGCTGGATGTCATGTGTTTCATCTGATAGTTTGAAGAACCTGAACCTTTTCAAAAGGCATATCAAATGTGGGACACGCTTCCAAGCCTCCGTAACAGATAGGAAGAATCGATAAGAGAAACGGTGCAAGACTGTGACAAAATGGCCTCCAAGCCCCACTGATCTCCTGCCCAAAATACTGCTGCTTGTTCTCCATATTTATTGACTACTTTTGCACTTTAGTTTACACAATCTACCTACCACACCATCATGCAAGTGGTTCATTGCATGTGACCCATCCTTCACAAGCTGCAGGGAATCATTGTGCAGTGACCCAAGTCTTGGTCAAAAGATGTGTTAGGTTTTCAGTGATTTTGGTTACATCACAAAACACTGGCCGCCTGGCAATTGTAAATTATTGTTTGATTGACTCCCTGATGTAATGCCAATCTGCCTGAATATTGAATTTCAGTCCTTTGTTTGGCTGTCAGTCTCGGTTTGACTGCCGTCCCGGTCACTTGATCATATTGCGCGCACTCAGCATCAGTACCACTTCCATCTAGGGTTAAAAATGAACACTGCCTCGACATTTGCAGGTGGTGTTTGTGAGGGGCTGCTTGGAGAGAGACACAAAAGAGGCAAGGGTTGGTTCAGGTTCATCGTGCATTGTGTCTGTTGGCAGCTTGTTGGGCCAACATTGTTTGACGTTCTACCCCTAGTGCGTTTGTGAGCCTTTGAGGGCTTTATGGCTCGGTGTGACTCTGGCGCCAATAGGTTCCAGATGCTGCCGGTGTGGGAAACGGGGAGAGGAGCAAGAGGAGAGACAGGGAAGAAGCATAACCAGGTGTGACCCATTGCAATCTGGGATGTTCTCCATGGATATCCAGGCTAATGTGAGTGTGTTAAAGAAATAGTCTGAGGCCGGACACTGCACGCTACACTCATGGATTTGCCCTTCTCCTATTGCAAGTAACCTGTGCATAAACCCTCTGCCAAGGCACGGAGTTCATGGTTCGAGTCTTGTTGTTCAGCACATTTGCTGTTGGCACTAGAGAGCTCCAACATATGGCAGCACTCTGAGCCTTCAGGCCCAGCGCTGGGGCCGTGAGCTGAACCTGCCAGCTCTACAGTGGCCCGCAGTAAGGAAAGAGTCAGCAGGACCATTTAAGGTCCCAAACTGCAAGCACACACCAATGTTTCTTTATGTAATTACCTTTAATCCCGTGTCCTCTTTCCAAGAAGGAAAATATGGTTATTTTAAATTAAGCCTTTTTACACTAACATCAATCAACTTTGATATCAAATGCATTTGAATAACAAACATTTACACTTTACATAAATTATGAGTTTAAATAGACCTCTAGCTGGTGTGTTTTACCAGTCTTATATCTGACTACAAGAGCGAGAAGAAGCTTCTGAAGATAGAAGCAAAACGCAATAACTCAGTTAACCTGGTCCAGTCGATTTTCAACAATTGAAAACTCCTGGATGACTGAGAATCTACACAAACAAATATGAACTCTTCATAATATTTTAGCCTTCATTTGAAATAACTTAACCCAAAACATACAGTAAGTATTTTTTCTGTTGCAAATTTCTGTTTCAGAAAACACCACCACCTCAAGTAGGATGCGCTGAATAAATGTTTTCACACAAAGTGCAAGTGACAGATGTTTTTATTAAAAATGACATTAAAAATCCCAAATGACCACATATGAGTACGGACTGTTCTCCGGTACACACATGGACGGTGCTGCCTACCACACGGTGAGCAGCCTGTTGTGCAGATGTTCCACTGTGCAGTGTCAAATGAAGGCCAGGCTGCAGACAAATATTTTGAACATATTTTGTTTTAAATTATATTAAACCTGTCCTATAGTGATCTATCACTAGTGATATTAACATATTTGGTTGAACAAAGACAATATTAGAATAGAAAAAACTCCACCCTTTATAAAAGGGCTTGGTCTTTTGGTGGAAAGTTACAAACAAATTTGGTACATAACAAATAAAAATCTTTGACAGAATCATCAACATGTTTACCAAAATAAATGGAAGTGATTTTGCTGCTGTTCTTGGGGCTCTGGTGCTGTCGATAATCCCTTCCACTTGAATCCATCATGTGCAAAATAAACAAGGCCACCCCCACCTGAGAGTGCTGTGAGAGGTGAGCGCGTTAACCTGCAGGCCACGCGGAGCCCACTGCCCGCCTCCTGCAGATTATTTCCTCTGTCGACGGGGACTGTGTCACTGATAAGAGCGCAGTGGGGCGGTGGCAAGAGGGTCAAACCACAAGGGGAATAAGAATACCCGAAAAAGTACTTTCCCCCAAACTTCCTCTCCGTATTGCAAGCCTATCACACAGATAGAAATTTCCTCTTCCACTTTGGCAGTCTGGCCCTGTGTACGCGAGGGGCCAGCGTCTTAGCCACATCTCAAGCTAATTTACAAAGATCCCGAATTATTCTCTTATCTGGGGCTTTAAAGGTTGTAAGGTTGATTAACAAGGCCCTGTCCTGTTTATCAGTTTGGGCTGGGTGCGGAAAATAGCCTGCGATAAGTGCACAGACCATTAAACATTCTATTTCCCCTAATATTTGTCGGCAACCATCTGCTTAACTGATCTGCTTCACTTTAATTAAAAGGGATTCCCGTCTTGTTGGGGTCATTATGTGCTGGCGGACGCCAGGAGAGGGGTTTGTGATGAGTTCAGCGTTCCCTCTGTCCCTGGGTTGCCAGAGGGCTTTTTTCATTTGCCCCTCCACCCACTCCACTGTTAACCCCTTCCTTTTTTAGTGCATTTCCACTGGATGAGGTACTGGGCAAAGCTAGGCTAAAGAGTTGCCAAGTCCGATAATTCTGAGAGTGTTCCAGTGTAGCTGGTGAAAACTTTTCTCTTCACTGGGGAAGTGTGCAGATCTACTCCGGGGCATGAAACTCTGCAGTAATGGTTTGATTTGCCCAACACTAGTTGGATCGATGCGGCTGTTTACAGTTTCTCCCTCTCTCATCCCTTTTGTCTTTTTTCTAATTTAGTGTTCCCAAACCATGGACAGGGTCTGAGTCTGTCTGCTGCGCTTGCATCTTCACCCTCCTCCCCACTCTCCATCACTGTCCATTGATGTTTCTCCCCTCTTTTTCTTTCCTCCTCTTCCTCTCTCCTTCCTTGGTTGGTCTTGGAAAAAGAGCTGCATGCCTCCACACTTCTGGACAAGACTGATGGCTCGTCAATAGCATTAGCCAGCATTGCAGGCCTCACTGGTGTAGAACTGAATCAATATGGCCCAGTAAAAGTCTTATACCTTTGTATGGTTTGGTCCATGTTACCACCGAACAACTCAGCTCTCAAAATTACATTTGTTGACTAAAATTTTAGTTTCTCTTCTCTCCTTGTCAACTCGTTCAGTTAATACTGAAGAATCAGAGCTAAAGTGATGGGGAGGTGTATTTAAATGTATATATCGTTTATTTCATTTTACTTTTGTGTGTTGTGTTTTTTTTTTTTTTACTGGACCTCGTTTCTGCAGTAAATATCGATGATGCTGCACAAGGCACTTTTCTGGTTGTGGGTTTGACTCTCAGCTCCAGCAATTTGTTGTTGTTGTTTTTTTTTTTTATGTTTTTATGTCCTGCTGACCACAAAAAAAGGTGAGAAATGAGACTCTTTCTTTTTTTGGGGGGAATCACAATCAATGGTAGTTGAACATTGATATCTGTCTTCAATGGAGACTTGACGGTTTGTCTAGGCCTCTGTAATCCAAAATTTAACCTCTTTATGTTAGATTCAGTCCTAATTTCACACTTGGGACTATTTAGTGCCATTTTCAGTACTTTGGTCTTTGCCCCACAGTAAACCAAGAATAGCTACTTCACTTCCGTGCTCGTACATACACTGTGGTCGTGGCCGTAAGCGTGACCTGCCCTATTTTCTGTCCTATATATTTGCCCGTAAGAGTGAAGGTGAGTTTCGGGTGGTACATTCCTCTTGTTCCGTGATGTTGTTAACCTAACATTCTGGTGAGCATATTTATCTTTAAATAAAGTATTCTGGGATGCTCAGTGGCGTTGTTAGCGCACCTCTCTGGGTCAGCCAACTCCATGCGCAGCCTGTTTGTCCTCCTACCCATTTTACTTGTTTAGTTTTGGTGCTTCAAACCATACAAGCACCTACACTTGTTTGGTTTAGGTGCTTGCAAAATATTAATTTACATTGACATTGCACTTTACAAGCCTGAGTTGATAAGCTTACCCAAAGTGCTTCGCTGTAACCATTATTTATTCACGCCACACTCAGTGGTGGTACGCTATGATTTCCCAAAGACGCTCTGGGGTAAACTGACAGACGAAGCGCCGTCTTGCACTCACTTACACGCTACATCCACATAGGCAAGGTGGGCGAAGTGTCTTGTCCAAGGACACAACGGCAGAGCGCACCAGTAAGACCTGGGATTCGAACTGATGACCCAAGAGATCTTGAACTACGGGTTTCACCGGGATGTAAAAAAATGATGACCTTAACTCAAGACAGGATTAAAGACCAAAAAAATCAGGAAAAACCTAATTATAGATTCACGATGAGGAGGACAAATCTCACTCAGCTATATCTAGACAAGCTAGAAACCGAATGAATAATTATGAAGCGCCTTAAGAATAGAAAAGATCCGATTTTTTTGTCATCTCTCTGTACACTGCATTGACTAATAAAGGTCAGTGAGACGGACAGACTGACAGACAGATCTTTGGCCCGTCAACCTCTACCCCCCAAACTCCCCCGTCTCCCTCCCCCACGCTGCCAGGTCAACCACAACAGAACCTACCATGGCATGGCAGTCCCTCTGTCCGCCGCCCTCTCGCCTGCCATGGGGGTGCGCGCATCCACGGCCAAGATCTCTGCCTCTCAAAGGTCAGCAGAGGGCCAATCGATGGGAACATGCTCACTCGTGTAGCGGAGGTCAACATCGTGCTCCCCCGGTGGGAGCTTGTCACCGGGTCTTGTGTGTCAGGCCTGGGATGGCTGGATATCTCCGAGTATCTTTTACAAACCTGCATCCAATCAATACCATCCCGCTCCGTTATTCTCAAGACAGTGCAATTTAGTGACATGAGATCAAAAGAGTGTGTGTTCGTGTGTGTGTGCGTGTGTTCGTGTGTGTGTGTGTGTGTGTGTGTGTGTGTATGTGTGACAAAGTGCAGTGGTTTCTAATTCAAGGTCAATAAGGCCGTGTCGCTCCCTCACTCAGCGGTAGTGGTGGTGGTAGTGGAGGGGGCGCGTTATGTTCCTGTTGGTTACCAGAGCAAACATGACATCCCGGCTGGAGCTCATATCAATTTGTAATTCAAGCCTCAGTCGCAGCAAATGATGTCAGCCCGGGTTACTTTCACTAAACGCGACCACATTTGTCCGACGTGGCCCAAGGTGTCATCTGCTCGTCCCTCTCGTGTTAATATTCATCACCTCATGTTTGTATTTGTTTTTTCTGTTTTTCCTGTTAATGGCCTTTCTGCACTCTCCTTTCCATTCGCCGCTTGTGCTTGTGTGTGTGACTGGAGTTAATTTAATTTGGGTCAGTCAGAGGCCTGAGTGAAGTATCCTTTGTTTGGCCATTTCGCTAATTTGCTAACACCAGCAGCACCGTCTTCTCGCTCCCGTACATCTTTTAATAAGTCCATTAATCTAATCGTCCACTAATTGGTCAAGATAGCCTTTTCCCTAATGATTTCTATCAAAGGCAATTAAAGAGGCCAGGAAAGCCTGCTCAAACCACGCTGCCTTGTTACAGTGGCTTGATTGACACCTGGTGGCAAATGCTTCTAAAACGTATTTGATCTTAATCTTTATCGTAATTAGAATAATTTGTAAAATAAGCCATTTTGACAAGATGCCAGTGACTGATAAATCTTTAATATAAAAAATTGTACAAGAATTCTGATACAAATTACAAGAGGTATTTGGACAAAATATGAATAAAATTCCATTTACATCCCAAAACCCTTATGCATTTTATGCAAAAACCATCGACAGTTATGATACAGAACAAACACAAGAGAGGGCAAAAAGGAAAGAAAGAAAAAGTCTTTTGAAAAGAGGACCATTTCCACCTGTCAGTAAATGGGAAACAGCTGTTTAGGTAACATACAGTATTCATGAGGCTTCCACATTACCATTTCCTCCCTCAGCGGAGTGATGCGAGTGTCTCTATGCTGATCGCTGTGTAAGTATGCAGCCATGCAATGCTGTGACGGGCCTGGGTCATAATGAAGCCATTGAAGACACACTACAGACACAAAAATACAATCAAGCCAAAATAAATTCACATGAACTTCAAGCTTTCACTGTTTAAGACTTGAAATAGAATTGGCACCTGGGAAACATGTTTCACTTGACAGTTAACTCGGGGGATTATTTTACTTTTAAGTTTGAGATTTTGACTGTATGTTCTCTTATTAAGCCTCCTCTCGCTCACATGCAGGGTCCCCCCTCTCTCAGATAACTGTGTCCGCGCCATGCCCTGTCCCTCTACCGAATACTACGGATTCACCCATGTCTCCTCTGATCAATTATTAAAAAGTCACTCAACCGTGTTCCAGTCGACCTATTGGCTGGTCACTCGGAAGCACCTGGGCCGAGCGCACAACCCTGAGCATTTTTCTGGAAGGAGGTGTCTCGTTGGGCTTTGGCAAGGAAATCATCAAGGAGCAGCGAGGACCATGATGCTAGACACAGGCTTTGTTTCTTTTCTATTATCTTACTTCTTCCATAGAGGTTAACAAGTCATCATCTCGGGCCTGTACGTCTCCGCATGTGTGTTTGACTGTGTGGTGGATCTGTGTTGGAGAGACAGCTGTCAGCGCGGGCTCCCAGCGTAGCACTTTCTTATTTCTGGCCGAGCGAGGGGCCCGGGGGGGATTGAATGAGTGAATGAGACAGCAGCGCCTCACCGACGGACCACTCCAGGGAAAAGGCTGAGGTTCCTGTACTCAATTTTCTCTTCACTTGGGATAAACAGGCAATTACCCATCCCCTTTTCCCTATGCCATGGCCGTCCGGTGAACTTAAGCATACACTATTAGCGCCGTGTCCCTGTAGGAGCCGCGCTGTGGGGTGTGGAGGTGGGAAGTGAGTGGCGGCTGCGAGAAATGGGTACGGCGGGGCTGTTTAATGGCCGTGCTCTGACAGACAAAGAGAAAAATAGAAGGCGCTTAAGAAATGGTAGCAAATTGCCAGTGACCCCGAATAGGTGCGCGCTCGCTGTGAATAGATGAATTGAACAAGTCAAATTGAATTGTTCAGAGCACACACTTCTGCGCCCTCCTTTTCCTTCTTCTTCTTCTTCTTCTTCCCCTTCTTCTCCTCTCCCCGCCTGTCAGTGTCACAGTCCTGTCAGCAGCCTTGGCGTCTGCCGGTGTAACCAAGTGACAAGTGAGTTATTAGACAGAAGAAGCCCGGACGGCAGTGACGCGCGCAGGTAACGGAGAAGCAGCACGTTTTTTAATGATCGCTGCTGTCATCCTTTCCTCCCGAGTCAGCCTTCCACACCTCCGCAACCCTTCCATCAGGCTCGACGCGCCGCTCTGCCTGCCGCGCTGTATCTAAGAGAGGGAGGCCACTGAAAACTGCATGTGTCACACGTGGGGAGGCTTAAAAAGAAAAAAAAAGATGTAGGGTATTTCGGGAGAGCGGGTCATGTCTATAGTGTAAAACGAAGATAACGGAACACTGTTATGGATGTAAGGTGAATACTGTACAGCCCACCGCTTAACACTGCTTTCTGCGTAGCACCAGTCGAGTTGTGTCGTAACACATGGCATTGTAAAAAACATAATGACAAGAGACCGATAAACAAGGTGATGTTTTTCTCTTTTTTACAAAATAAAATTCTGGACACAACATCTCCATTTAGATACATTAGCTATCAATAAATACCCTTTCCCTTGGCTACTTTTGCTCCATTTCTGGACATATTTGTACCGTAAAAATATCATGGACAGTTTACGTTAGTAGCCAACACTTAGCAATGGAAACAGATTTTACATATCACAGCAATACTTTTTTTTTTTTAAGACTTATAAGTGCAATGGGGCCTAATTGAAATACACTCACATTTGGTCACAGGTAATTAGGTTTCTTAATGAACAATCTTTCACTATGTGGGCCGTTGATGACTTTTTGTTTTCGCGGGACAGTAGCCTTTCAAGTTTTGCTTTGTTCATCGTCATCGGGGAGGTCTGACGTCGGCTGTCGGTAAATGAAAACTGGCATAAATACGATCGTGTGTCTTGTCTCTTGGCACTGGAGCCATCAGCGAGCCCACGTGACGCTTAAAGTCACCATTGCAAAAAGTCCTCATTATAATATTATTACACGTCCCCTTATAGATGCAAAGTGCAAAAAAAAAAAAACTGAATCGTTATACCAAAGCTCATTAACATAAACGGATAAAAAAAAAAAAAAAGGTCAATTGAAACACAGAGAATGATATCAGTGTAAGGAGCCTCAAAAAAGCATGCCGGCCACCTCTGAATATCTAACAAGTAGATAAAACAATTCACATGATAATCTTTTTTTTTTTTCCTAGTGTCATTGAAGCTAACATAAATGAGCTCAAGCTAATAAGTTGCTACCTCTTTCTCGCCTATAGCTGGAAGTATTGTACTGGACTGTAACATAAAGATATAAAAAACAGAAGCGAACGACCATCAACACAACTCTTACACCAAAGCCTCTTGGGACATTATTTACAAATGAACTGTCATGCTTTTGTAAGGGGTTCATTTAAAAGTTCTTACACAAATACAACGAGAAGGTTTTCTTTTTTTTTCAGTATTATCTTTTCTGCAGGCAAAGTCACAAATAAGAGTAGATTCTTTGACGGACAGAAAATAAATGAGAAATCTCGAAAGAAAATATATCTGGGCTTCCAAAAGAAAACGGAACAAACACTTTTTGGAGTTTCGGCAAACTCCATCCTCAATATTCTCATCATGTTCTTCGAAGAAGTCAAGTGTCACAATAATAAACCGCATTGAATGTCAGTGATTTTTACATACAGACATAGAAATCTTTTCAGCGATGAGCGGACGTGTGGACTCTAGTGGCCCAGGGCTGTGTGAGGAAGAGGAAAGAAGAGGACACAGGAGGAGCAGACGAGGCTCAGTCTTCAGTCTACGATGGAGAAGGGCATGTTCTTATGGAGGTTAGGGTTCTGAGAGTGTCGGTTTCGGCTGCGCACGGAGCTGAACACCATGTTGCAGCCGGGGACTTTGCACTTGTGCATCTCTCCCAGGTGCACAGTCTTGTAATGCACACGCAGAGTCCCTTTGTTGCTGTACATTTTGTGGCAGATGTTGCAGAGGATGCCCGCGTTTCTGCCCACGGAGGACGAATGCACAAACTGTCCGAGGCCCTCAGCGCCTGGCCCTTCCCCGCCCCTGACTCCAGTCTCACTCTGGAGCTGGGCGCGCCGCTCCACGTGCTCTCCCTCACTGTTCACCTCCTCTTCCTCCTCTCCCTCCTCTTCGTCCAGGTCGTCTAACAGGATGCCCTCGTCGCTGCCCTCGTCCGACTCGTGGGAGGAGTGGACGCTGCAGCTGGAGTGAAGGCTGGAGGTGGTGCTCAGGTCCAGCACCATGTAGTCGTCTGGCTGTGCCCTGGAGAAGCCGTTGAGGTGGTGGTTCTGGTGGAAGCTGAGGTGGGGATAGTCGCTGCCGATGGGGGAATGGGTCTCATGGTTTAGGCTGATACCTCCGACAGCCATCCCAAGCACTGGGTCCAGGCCAATGTGGTGGCCTGCGTAGATCTTGGCCAGTATCCCGGCGCGCAGGTCTCTGGGCAGAGGCGTGAGGTGGGGGTCCAGGACTATGTCGTCCAGCTCTTTGGTCAGCAGTTTGCGGTGCAGATTGATGTTGGAGCTGTGCCTACGGAGGAGATAAACAGCACAATTAGACATCTCACACCTTTGAAATGTATAGCTGACATATATATCTGAAAGCCTGTTTACAGTTATGAGATGCAAATTTAGTGTTTCTTTAGTTTGGTGAACATTCTAAGCCATACTGTGCAACATGTCACCCAATAAAATATAAATATGAAATGATATGCAAACATGTATTCCAATATGAATGTTTTTATTGGTGAAAAATATAAAAACGTGCATTTATGTGGTCCGCCTCTCCTATGACTCAAAACTTCATTGGGAGCCTGGCATCACCAACTCGCATCTATTTGCTTAAACATGGGATTTCAATAGATAACATCCTCTGGCAATGTTTTTTTGTCTTCTCTTACATTATATTGTTGGTGTCGGTGATACCTGAGCAATAGTTTGTTATCACTGGCATGTCCATTTATGTCTTTAGTTTTACAACAGTTTCACTTGCTCTTGTGACACAGCAACATACCCTGGAATGTTCCACAGTGGGACTTTAAATGGCATGTTTAGGATAGCATTTGACAAGCCTAAAAACATACAGCCCTTAATAAACATCAGGCTCCATGTCATTAATGTGGCTGTCACACAGCCGCAGCCCTGTACAGATAAGTGCAGTATCATGACACAGAGCGTCCTGCAGTGTTTACTGCTGTCAGCATGTCTGCACTGCACAGCCCTCAAATCCAATAGAGTCTGACTCAATTAAATACTCCACCATATTGAATGGGAGTTTATCAATTGATTGGAGCCGTGGTAATGTGATAATCGAGGGGAACTGGATAGCATATTAGCACTAGGCCCTGACAGCATTATCGTATTGGTTCCCTATTGGAGGTGGCTTAATCCAGCACCTCAATGAACTTGTCTTTATGTGTGGCTCTGCATGTAATCAGGATGGGCATTTTTCCCTTTACACACAGTAATGCACATTGTACAACAGCAAGTTAGAACGTGACACTTAAGCCGGCAACACATCCATGCCTAAGACTGCAAGGTGAAAATAAAAAATGAATTCATTGCTTTTTTTTAGGTTGTAACTTAAGCTCACCACCACATCACAGAGTACATCACACAAAAAAGAACCGTAAGCAACTAATAACCAGTGAATGCACACAGCCCACTCACATTTGCAAATACTCAAACACTCAGCGCCTTTAATGTGAGGGGTTTCCATGCAGGGAGGGCACATGTGTGCAGGCAAAACCAAAACTGAACAACAGAAAGGAAAAGGGTCATCCTGAGTAGGATGGGCAAAATGGAGGCACAATGGATTGTAGAGCTTACCAGCAGTGGCAGGGTTGATGCAGTCAAAAAGGGTCCCTTTCCTTTAATTATTTACTTCCCTATCCGACAATGTCCTGCAAGAGGTAAAAATACATGGATTTACTTCCCTATCCGACAATGTCCTGCAAGAGGTAAAAATACATTTATTTCAGGGACCCTTTTCTGTGAAGCAGGCAACCAGGAGCCCGTCCACTAGAGCATCGTCAGCATTGAGAAGAGAGCATGGCAAATCGATTGGCCGAGGCTGTCACAGCCTGTATGTATGTGCTGGAGCAGGCTTGTGTAAAAAGAGAAAATTTACTACTTCTATAGTGGAACCTGGATCAAAAAGACATTGTAAATCCCTTTTATCTTTTGATAGTACAGTTATGTCCATACAGTGTGAACATATGGCTAAAGTGCAGGGGGTGTGACAGACTACTGTGTGTCTTAGGACTGTTTACTGAAACTCTTGACAATTGAAAATAGATAAACAAAAATGTTTGATGCTGCCACACATTTGCTCATGAGGTGCTGAATGCTGTTGGAGATGCTCAGGCAGGCAGGTCCTTTGCAACATGTCTTCATAAAACAACACCTTCTCACTGCTAATAAGCTCTAAGTTAACCATTTCTATCTCACTATCACTCTTCATCACAGACTAAACACTGCGCTTTAATATCAACTAAGTACTTTGTAAACAAACAAAAAAAACCCTGCAGATTTTTACAAAATGTGAAGCATATTAGTTCCGTCATCTTTCCACAGTCCACCTCCCCCGACCAAAGTCCTAATTTCTCCCCATATCTCTTCCCTGCTGCTTCTCCCTGTTGGCTAGTAATGTTTCCTGGCAAACCAATTTGACGGTCTCATCTTCACCCAAAACAGGTGGGGGGAGCCCTCGTGGGGGCTCATTTTTGACAGTGCAGAGGAGGGAGAGCCGGAGAGCGCTCCTGTCCCGAATGGCGTTAATCATCTTTAGGCGCCGGTGATGGCCCTTGCCCTGTCTGTTTTTGTGTGTGCTGGTATTAAACTGGCACCGGCGGTTCTTTGTCTTTCCTGTCATTCGAGTGCGTTAGGAGCTTTTGGGTTTAAGTAGGAGGACACGAGTCTGAGGAACATTCATCACCTTCTGTCACTTTGTGTGCATGGGCTGCATCACTTGGGACCACCATCAAAGCTATCGGCAAAGATGTTTTCCTACGTCTTAGTCATTTAAATTAAGGACCTTTTTTTATCTACAAGTGGAATTGTATATATGCACATACCTAAAATGCTCTTGTTTTAATCAGCGTGTGTCTTTAGCTCTCATATTCTCTCTGTGAGCGGAGTGCCCTTTGTTTGGGGGAAGAGCTGCGAAGCTGGGCCCCCATGCCGCGCGGGGACCTGGGGAGCCGCACGGAGGAACAGAAAGACTCTCTGACATAATTAACCTTCACTCTCTGCATTTAGAGTGGCCTGGGCTGGGACTGCCAGGGCCGCCGGGGGAGGGAGAGGGAGGAGCCCCATGGCTGCTGTGGTGACACACGGGGAGTAGGTTGAAGCTAGGTTAACCAATGAACTGTGATAAAGATGAGGTAAATAAGGAAATAGTGTCCCTTTCTTAAAACAAGATTAACGAGGCTAATAACTGCGATGATTACTGGTGTAGAAGGCCTGTTCAGTCGTTTGTCACCTTTGCTCAATAAATATGCAGGATTGTACCTTTATGTTGCAGAGAAAAGATGTAAAAACTCACGTTGCCCTCGGCCGTACTAAAATAACTGTCCTAAATCTTTGACTTCATACAATAAAGAAGTGACATAGAGAAAAAGATACACAGAACTGGCAAAAAGCGTGTGTAAATTAATCATTTTCCATATGGGTAATCTGAATGAGTATATTTTGTGATGAATTTTGACAGTATATTTTAATAGTAGTTCCAAGGATTCCCCTACCTTTGTGTTTTAGAATCCTGAACCTCTGTGTAGGGACCACAGTGTTTAGCAGCTGTGCAGTTTGATCTGGTGCATATAGATTCTGCAGTAAGAGAGTGTGGGACTGATATGTGCTAACAAGCCCAGGTGAACACTGCTGGCCTCACCTCTTGATGCGCTAATAGATGCAGTGGTTTGACAAACCCCTGTCTGCTAATGTATGCGCCTGTATCACCTGCCAGTGACAGGGTGCTGCAGAGAGGGCAGGTAAACAACTGTGCAGATGGAGGGGTTATAGCCCCCTAACACCTCATCTTTGACTTGACATGGAGCAGATGTCCCTGAGTCTCTCTTTGTGTCTTTTGACGGTTAGATACTGTATAAGTACAGGTAAGAACTGACACATCAGTAAATTAACTTTTCTCTTACCTCAAGCAGTTCATATAAACACATTTTCCAAACTAAATATCTAAATCAGTTTACACGATTAATTATTAACTGTAGAATATATCACCCACCTGTCTCGGCTCCGTCGAGAGGGAAAAGCAGCATTGCAGCCGGCCACAGTGCACACGTGCATCTCTTTGAGGTGCACGTTCTTGTAGTGCAGTTTCATGCTATAGGAGCTCTTGAAGCTTTTCTTACACACGTAACAAATTTTGGGGTCAGGGCTTGAACATGGATCTTCATCCGGTGATCGAGATGTGGGAAATTTGGGTGGGCTCGCACCATACCCCATTGAAGAGATGAAGCTCTCGTGCAGGGCAGCCATACTCGCCGCTGCAGCAGCAGCTGCTGCCATGCCTCCATTGTAGAGTCCATACTGTCCCATACAGAACATGTCATACGTGGGGTCGCTCAGCTCCTCCTTAATCTTGATTGGGGGCTGATGTGGAGATGGGGATGAATGTCCCTTGCCTTCAGTTTCCTTTAACTGTCCATCTTCACCAGCCTCATCATCCATGTCTTTGTCTAGGCCCCTTCCTGCCCTGTGTTTGTGCTGGTCATCCACATCCATCATGTCGTCCCGATAGAACATTTTAGAGTCTGAGTTTTCAGATTCATTTTCAAAGTCTCTCTCTGGATCCTGGTCCTCTGAGGTGAAACTGTCCATACAGCGCAGTTCTCCTGTGCTCCGAAGGTCATTAGGTCCTCTGTCACTGCCCTCCCGACACTCATCCTCACCCCTTAGCATTCCTCTGAGGGCCAGGCCAGGACTCATCTCATCCTGAGAGGGAGATTGCTGTCCACTGCCACCACTGTGGTTACCTGTACTGCTGCTGTTGCAGTTTCCATTCATTTTGACGCTGTTATGAAGATGTGAGGATGGGTGGTGATGGTGATTATGAAGGTTATCTTCATCCTCATCTTTGTCTTCGTAGTCATCTGCTACATCAATTATTTCCTTCTCAATCTTCACAGGCATACTTGATTTGCGGGGTTTCTTTTTGGGCATGGGATCACTGTGGCCTGTTGTGATGTCATGGTTGGCACTGGGGGTAGGCAAGCGGTGAGAGAGGGGTCCTGCTTCTGACATATGGATATTATTGTGTGAAGCAGCCGCTGCTGCTGCCGCCAGGATCTGCTGTTGTTGGTCCATAAGGGTGGTGCTGTTGGTGGTGGTTGGCAGGATGGGACTGGTGGGCAGTGACACAGGGGGGCTGACAAGATCTGCCGGGGACAGTAATGTGCGGTAGAAAGGTGGCACAGGTTGAACTGGCTGTACTGACTTCAGCGAGGGGAACATCAGAGGACTTTGGAGCGGTGACTGGAGGAGAGGGTCCACTGGTGGTGTGTTGAAACCCAGAGGTGGTCTTCCAGGGCTGGTCAGAGAGAAGCCACCATTTTTGCTGCTTGAGATGACCGGAGTACCAGAGGTACCACGGATAAGGTCTTTGTCGCGGTTGTTGCGCAGCATGGGCATGTGTAACCGAGGATTAGGATTGGCACTGTGACGATTGCGGCTACGAAGAGAGCTAAACACCATGTTACAGCCCTCAATAGTGCAACGGTGTTTAATCTTTAAGTGTACAGCATTGTAGTGTATTTTTAGAGTGCCTTTATCATAGAAAGTTTTGCCACAGGAGTTGCAACAAACTCGACCTTTCCGAGATGTAGATCCCATCCGGCGCATGCGGTGCATTTTGGAGGAAAAGGAAGCATGTGACATAGATTTACACGGCTCATCTTTTGCAAAGTGATGATGAACCTGGGGGTCTGTCAGGCTGCTGGGCTGTTGAGTCTGACTTTGTGACTGAGGTTGGCCGGATTGTGGCTGTGGTGTTGACTGTGACTGTATCTGTGATTGCTGAGAGGGTGTAGGAGAGATGGGCGATGCTCTGTTACTGGGCTCTGTCTTGGGTTCGATGTTATTTAAGGGTCCAAGACCTCCTCGACTCGGACTCTGGCCTGTGCGAAAAGGAGACAAAGACACTTCAGACTCACTTGTCTCCACTTGCTCTCCCTGGTTAGGGAGGGTGGGCTCCCGCAGTCGGAGAGAAGACTGCTCCATTGGCAGGCCATTGGGGGGTAAACCGAGCATAGGTGCAGAGACCGGATTGATATACTGAAAGGGCAGGAGGAAGGCAAGGCTGTTGGGGATGTTTTCGAAATGATGAATGCTGGACGGGCTACTGGTTTCCATATGTGTCAGGAGCCCAGGGCTGCGGGTTCTGTTGTTGCTTTCAATGAATGTCCTAATCCCAGAGTCTGTCTTGGAGGAGGGAACTGTAACGGCCTGACCTTCCTTCTCCTGAATGGCCATCAGTTCAACAATGGACTTGGTCTCTCCAAAGCGCAGGAACTGCTGTAGGGTGATGATCTCTTCTTCCCGGGACATGATGGTCCAGCGGTCCAGGACCTTGCCCGCAGCATCCTAAAGAGCCCAGAAGAGACAAGAGGGAAGACAAAAATACAAAACATTATTGATTGTGCATAATCAGAGTGGTCAAAAGAGAACATAGAGCAGGGGTTAGTTTGTAAGGGCAAGCTTTTCAGCTCATGAAATTCAAAGGCCCCTGAAGCGACAAGCAATTCACAGTGGATCGTCAAAAGCCTCACTATGCGGTGTCCCTTTTTCAACAAGCAGTTCCTGTTTTTTTTTTTCTTCTACTAAATAAAGACTTACGGGGTAATCAGATACAGTTCAACAATACTGAAATATGAATCTGTGACATGTGCTTTTTAAAGTGTGTGAACTCTTATTGGGACTCCCTCTGATCAAAAAGGGGACCTGAGGCTGTTTACGGATTGTGTGAGCCAAACAAAAAATGGCTTAGACTTAATAAAATCCTTAATTAATGACATTAATGACACCTTCCTGCATTCATTACTTTATCTCTACATCCACCGGCACTGAAACCCTGCAGGGTGAATGTGACTTTCCGCTTTCCTGATAGTGACTTTTTAAGTGTAATATTTCAATGCATTATTGTTGGAAGATTCAGAATTGTTGTGCAAATAGGATACAAGACAAGGTATCAAACGCTGTGCACAAGCAAAACAAGGATGAAAAAAAAATCCTGCTAATTTTCCCATGGGATGAATTGCAAGTGACAACAGTGACTAAAGTCAGCTGTGACAATTAGTGACAATAAAATGTTAACATTTGATATGTGCTCCTCGCTTCTGGCATCTATAAAAAATAAATGGCAGCTCTAGTGAGTAAAAAGCAGTAAAAACCAACATCACAAAGCACAAAGGGCCTGTAAGGAGAAAACACAAGATAAATGTTTAAAGAGAGAGAGAGAGAGAGAGAGAGAGAGCAATAGAACAGGAGAGGCACAGAGGAAGAGGAGCAGAAAAACACAAAATAAAAGTGTGAGTGGTTTCATATCATGCCCTCAGATATACTGGAGAAATAGACTCTTCTGAGACCAAACATCAATAGTCACTGGGGTATTTGTTGTTAAATATACATTAAAAAACATTTTACACTTTCATTCTGTGTGCACTGTGGAGTTTAGCCCGGAGGTATGACTTTAAATTCTAGCCTGGGCACTATTATTTCACACTGCGGGGCCATCTGGGCATTAGTACTTCCATTTGATTTAATTGAAATAAAAAATAAAGGCAAATTAGAAAGTGAATCTTTAAATATCTTACATGTTTCAACTGAAGCGGGCATGAAAGTAGAGCAGTCAAAACAAATCCATTAGTTACATGTGTCTTGTAAGTTTACTCGACAGATCTTCAGGACAACTAAAGATAGTGAATGCAGACTCTGTTACAGTACCTTTATCATAAAAAGACTTTTAATAAAATGATTGGAGCTTATGAGCAGTGAAGTCCAGTGAAACAAAGCACATGCCTTCACACAAATGGCTGATGATGAGCATAATTGTCCTAAATTACCTATCCAGATTTTTTTATTATTATTATTATTATTAGTGAACTGCCGAGCCTAATTTTTATTTTACTTTACTCTTACAAATAAAGGTAAAACATAAACAAAAACAACTACATTTAAAATGCTAGTTTCAGCATAGCTAGCCTGCGGTCAGGAGTTAAATAAAGCTAAACAAAGAGGTTGTGATCTGGACTCCGTCTTGCAAGAGCATATTTGTTATTCATTGGTCAATTGAATTTTGGGTTGAGTGTTCTTTTCAATCACAGAGTCAACACTCTCAAGCCCTTTAATAATCTTTTTGCAATATGCTAATACACTCACTTCCAGCCGGTTTGCTATATCCGTTACAAAGTATAGTGTGTAAATCAGATAAACAAAGAATGATTTAATGGCAGCATGTTGACACATATTTTGAGACAACACAGTTGTGGTGCATCTCCCAGTCCACTCCCCTGCATTAGCCCCTGTGATTGTGAGAGAGAAACAAATATGCCATTAGAACCACTTTTACAAGTAGGCACTCATCCTCCAATTAGCTTAATGTGGCCCTCTTTGGCTTATATTTTCCAGGCGTGCCCCACCTCTTCTTGTACACTCCTTTCAATAAAGTCTCATTAATCTAGGCCTCCCCCATCTCCCCCAGTGCTATGACATATTAGTCTGTCATTATGCATCCAAGAGTCCCTTAAACAATAGCGCAAAGCCTGTGTTTGCCAGGTTAATGACTATTAGCCAATAATTACAGCTGAGAGACGAGGGGGTACCCACTTTATCTGGTGGACAGCTTGCCGCTGTTAGTTTGTTTTATCTGCCTGCCTTCATGTCTTCCAGAATTACTCCGGCCATGACTGTATTTATTCATCACGCTGCCACTGCAGTGCATTCTTAATTCATTGCCATCTCTAATACTGCACTGCTGGGTCTGCTGCTGTGGGTGTGGAGCGGGGCATCTACATTGCAAATTGCTGACAATGAGGATGAGCAAATGATGGCCTTGTCATGGGCCAGGGCACCACTGTCAGTTAAAACAAATCAGGTAATTATGCAATTAGCAGGTTATGCGTAAAGCTCTATTAAAAGCCTGCCTGTGTAGCTGAGGAGGTCGCTCAGTGTGCAAAGGGATTAACAGTTTAACATGTACAAATGCTCTCTCCTGTAATCATCACCTATCATTTTCAGGCACTGCAGTCTGTCTGGGAAGCTACACTGTGATATACAATCACAGTGTACGAGGCACAAAGCTACAAAAGACGAATGTTTGCAACCTCTGACCAGGTCTTTAGAAGATGGAAAATGGATCCCCTGACCCTCATCAAGACTGTCACATAACACATCATCCTACATCATGTTCACATGGAAAATGACAACCACCATGCTCTGTCTGTGTGGGATGGCCCCTGTGTGGCACATTTACATAAACACTACTGGGACAATATCATTTGCCGAAGAAACTATCACTTCTCACAATGGCAGAGTCAGCCATGGGAACCACATTGATTCACCAATCACCTTGCTGCGAATGCGATCTACACCAAGCCTCAGAGGATTCCCCATTGATCTCTCTCCCTGCTTTCAGATCCCATTCCTCAAAAAAGGCTCTATCCCTATGTTTGCCACTTCAAGGGAGGTTAAGCAGAAGTTCCTTGTGATCTGAGAAGGTCTTGAACCTTTGGCACTATCTTTTCCATATTCTGTTTTGCTCTGCACCCCGGCCCGGCGATATGAATAATGCAGAAGATCTAGTGGCGAGAGGTGCCATGGGGGATGGGGTTCATGCAAAGCCCATTGCCTGGAGCCATCACATCAGAGGCCAAGGGCTCCCAAGGCACAAGCTGCGCCCCCACTGGCTTTGCAGTGGCAGGGCAAAGGTCGTGTGTGAACAACCAGAACTGCTGCTTCCCCTGTGATGGACCACAGGGAAATCAGTAGCCTCTGTCCAGACGTGGGTGGAGGACATTTGTAAGCATCATAGAGGTTGAAATTTGCACTCTGATCTTTGGAAATTCTAGATGCAAGCTGTGCGCATCAAAGGAGTCTGCTACTTTTGGTTGTGACCTAACTTGTTGAGCAAAGTTTATCGGAACTTTTTTCAAATGCTGTACAAACACTTGTTGATACGTGCATAGAAAAATAAAAGAACATCTGAACATTAATTATAAATGCAACATAGACCAGCCGTTACATATAATTGTTAGAAACAAGAGGATCCTGCTTTAAAGGGCTCCTCTCTCCATATTGGTTTAAACCCTCTGACCTTCCAGCATCACCACCTTCTTTTGTTTTACAGCTGTCCTTCTGCCTCTCTTAAAAGTGAAGAGGACAGTGTTTTGGCCACAGCCCAGTGGACGTGCAGATGGGACAGCACATGGAAACCATTTCAGGCCGTGTTGCGCCGCGGAGCGAATTGAACCTGCACCTTTGACGAACAGCATCGCAGCACTAACATGTGAACAACGCCTGGGCTGATGCATCGATTCCCCGTCTCTCTGCACAAAGCGTACACAATAATGCCGAAGAGCCTCAGCCAGCTGTGCTAAAGAAACCATGGTCAATGTGTAAAACTCAGCGGAGCCAGTACGCAGCCAGGGGGGGCGCCTCGGAGAAGATGGTTCACATTAATTGAGGATGATTCGTGTGATATGCCTGGTGTGGATACAGCAGCCAGGTCTGTCGTGCAGGGGCCTGGCAGACAGATGTGGGGGCCGCTACGCTTCCTCCAGGGCCAATGGAGAGCAGTGAGGCGGTGGAGGAATGGTCTGTCCGCCTTGTGTGTGTTGGTAGAGCTGACTAAAGAGGGTCAGACAAACCTGCATATCTCGCATCTCCTTTGTCTTCATTACTGTTTTGGCAGGGACCTAGTGCCATTAGCATATGTTCAAAATTTGCCTATAGCCAAACCCTGACAGTAGACATTTTTGTTTTGTTAAAAGACCTATATATGAAATAGGGGGCGTATATTGTTAGTTGTGGTCTCAACTCATTCCTGACGTTCCTAACGCATTTCTAACATGCCAATTCTTCGAGGGCTGTGTTCCAAGCTTTCACTACTTTCAGGAAGCAATACTCTCACAATGCAGCTAACAACAACAACAACCAGCCTGTTAGATAAAAAAAAAATTATGTATAATTAGATGCTTTATAATTGTGCACGGCGCACAAATTATTTGTTTTACAAGATACTGACGGGCAAAACATGTTTCCTTCCACTGCGAGAAAAAGGATCAAGTCGAGAGCCCCAACTCAAAGCCACACAGTTATAAAACTAAAAAGATGAACAAACATGCCATGTGGTGACATCACACAGTATGGCTTTAGCTTTGGAACAAATTGTGGTGCAAATTACACACAAGATGCCCCTCTTGACATGACCTTCTCCATTTATGCTGCAGAACTGACAGCATTACACGGTGGAAGTTAAAAAAATATCTCTAATAACACATACACGGTCCTTTTTCCCCATTCTGTAGGCTGAAATGCATAAAAGCCATATGACCACAAGCTCTACACGATGTTATGATGTGACAGGAAAAAAAAGCAGGCATAAAATATAACATTCATGGCCAATCAAAGACCCCACACTTTGTCACCGTGTTAAAGGAAAACAGACTTGAAAGGATAATGGATTGCTGTAAAGACAAACCTCCCCGAGTCATTTTGTTTTCGGGGGAACAGATAAAGGTGTCTGTAACATGCAGACACACTGCATTAGAAGCTTTCTCCTGCGCTCTCGCTGTGGACCGCGCAGGAGGAAAGAGAATAAGCTAATGGACTCTTTACTTAATGTGATCAGAGCCATTATTGACATGCTGCCAGGAAGATGCAAGACCATTAACTCGATCCTCTCTCGCTGGTACCTTCCCTCCACCACTTTTTTTTTATTCTGACATGCCTGCACCGCCTCACAGTATAACGCAATGGAGGGTCTGGGCACCCCAAAGTGGCTCTGTTGGGACGTTAAGGAAGCAGCTTCTATCAAAAGACATCGGGCCTTAATTAATTCATATTATTATTATTTTTTGTTTGGGCATTTTTGGACACTTCAAAGATAAAGAAAATGGAGTAATGGGTATACCTTATGTAGTGTTATGGAAGACGGCAATAATTAGCGATAACATTTGACTCTATATGACTTCCTCGGTAGAATGGGTCCTTGGCATGTAACTTTGGTCCGTCCATCTTTAGCACAGACGATTCCAATGAGTCTGCAGTATAATTTACACCAGCCTCAGCCTGTGTGCCAGATCATATCAACCCCAGCGGATCATCGGTGCATGCTTCCATTGGCCTGGAGGATGTCTATGTTTACGCGCGCGTGCCATGGTGTGTGTTTGTATATGCGTGATCATCATGAGGGTAGTACAGGAAGTGGTGCGCACAGGTCTCGCGGGGCGCCCGTCCAAGTCCCTGGGCCTGTCTACTGTCATACGTTCCTGTGTGGTGATTAGTTACTGCAAAAATAAACATCAGTTACCATCTGCTGCAGCCTCTCCTCTACTGTAACCTATCCGCACTCAAACGCTCTGGACCATCACGGCGCAAAGAATTGAGAACAATAACAAGAGGGAAAAATATAATTCAGACTTTCTTGCTTTGGAAGTTGTTGTTTTTTTTTTTTTAGTTTTCCAAAATGTCTGGCTTGAAGAGGACATCATACTTTAACTTCTACTATACATTCAGATACAATCAGATATAACTGAAATATAACTGAAAAAAACAAATATATCCTTTTATATGCAAAAAGAAAAGTTAGTGCACTGGTGGATAAAAAACAGAAATGGTTACCAGCATGTCATGCGAGATCATCGAGGCCACGCAGAGCCACCAGATGTTCGAACCATCCTAGGCACATCTGGTCCTCCACACACATTTTACACCACTTCTTTTTAAATTTTCATTGTTCCTCGCGGCCCACTAAACTCGATGTCCCCCCTCGCGGCCTACAAATATTTATTCTACTTCATTCACTGTAAAACTCGAAATGCCATTGGTTCCCCTCAATGTAAGGAACCCTTAGAAATGGAAGCTGTCATTCTCATATAGCGGTGGGGCCACGGAGAGCCATTCGGACCTTAATGGCTTCATTGTTCCTTTTATTGTTAGAAGGGGTGTGTAACGTACAGGTTTTCGAATTGGGGAGAGCGACGTGACGAGAGGGCTGTCATCTCCCACTAACTCTCAGTGCAAGTTCCTTTAATAAATGTCAACTCCAGGACCTGCAGCGGCAAATCCCTGGCAGGACGGATGGCCGCGTCAGCGAGACCGCGCGCCACAACAATGTCTGGGGTCGGCTCAGGTGACGTGGGTGGGAAGTGAATGTGACCGTGAGCTACAAAATCTCCCATTTTCTTTGCTTTGGTCATTTACCTCATCTTTCCTTTGAGACTGATCGCTTGAATTTGAACAACAACTTTTGACAACTTTGATCGTAAGCTGTTTGGACTCATTAACTCATCATTCTTTGAAAATTCAATGGTTTGCACAACAAAAAATGGCAACGTTTTGTCTCAAGCATTTTCCAATCCTCTCCTTCTGAACAGGCTTGGGACTGGCACACAACAAACCCACAATGGAAGCTTTTAATACAAAAATGTTCTGTTTGCGTAGAGATCTTACCCTTTCAATAACTCTTGACTTTGCAAATTGAACAGTTTGTAAGTTTGCCCTTATTTAGTCCTTTACGTGTAATGTAATCTTCCCATGTTTGTGTCTGGCTTGGTCTAACAGTGCTGTGTGATGCTATTGATCCCTATAGCCTTGTGGTCCGCAGGATTCTTGTCTGTAAACGCAATGAGCCGGAGCACCTTTACACTCCCCCTCTGCCCTCCGGAGCACTGCCTCCTAAACAGCCATCACAGAAACTCAATACGGGCAGACACAGGGCCTTAGTCCTCATCAGCTGTAGCTGCAGTGCCCTACGATGTCCCACAGGGCTGCAGCTAAGTCAATTTAGCGCAAACCTATAGCATCTCACCTCCCAGACCTGTTGCCCGCCTAATATGTCGCGCTAATATGTCTCTCCATATGAATTACAAGGCTGTGAGAGGTATCCAGATGCAATAAGTATGGATTGGCTAATGTTCGGGGTCCTGTCTGCGTCTTGTCGGGATGGAGGAGGAAAATTAGCCGTAGTAATAGCCTATAACAGGGGTGTCTGGCTGTGGCGTGGAGGTGAGATTGGGCCACGCAGCCTCCTGGGAATTCTTACGAGCTCGGGGAAATAAACTTTCCGTTCGACGGCCGAGGAAACGAGACAGCCAAAGAGAGATACCATCGAGAAAATGGTTAGCAAAGAAGCGTGCGGAATGGAAAGAGTGTGACGGGCCTAATGCCTTTTTTTTTTTCTTTTTTTACTATCGATCACACTGGGGGTGGGGTGGGGGGGGGGGGGGGCTAGAGGTGTCCAAGTTCAGGGGTCCCGGGACCTTTACATTGTTTTTCTGTATGTCTGAGTGGTTAATACGTGAACCCAATTGATTTGTATTGCACTAGCCGAGTTGCCCTCTGTGTAGGCCAAATCGCCTGACAGAGGGAGAGTGGGATGGGAGCATGGCACAGAGAGAAGAAGAAAACGAAAATGTGGGAGAAAAGGTTACAGAGTGGTCGGATGGGGGCGTAATTAGAAACCTTGCAACCACTAAACACTATTTATTGATCCGGGATAAATATCTTCCCCTTAGCCGATGGGCCTAGATGCTTTAATAATTCAGTCCGCACATAACTCTCGCCCAGAAGCCATTTGCATGCACCTGTATGTCTAACTTTGGATCCACTTGTGTTACTTTGTGCATCGGAGGGATCTTCAGCGCAAAAAAAACATTGATTGCAGTATTTCATAATTAATAACTGGTGAAGTGGGGAAAAAAAGGCTTTGTTCCATTTTGTATCCTGTATTGTAAGAAAGTTGAATTGGCTTGAAGACATAAAAGTTTCTTCCAATAATTGTGGCAAAGAACTGTTTTTTAAATGAGAATGATTAGTTAATATTGAGTCATACTCTGTGGGTATAGGGCTCCGAGTAACTATCGCACCTTTGAGACATTTTTAACCAGATTAAGGTTTAGAGAAATTCACGCCTCGAGGACCTCTTGGTGCCATGTCTTCGGGATGAAACATTTCACCTCCAGTGGCTTCGTTAGCAACCACCGATCTTTTACAAGCAGACTGAATATACTGTATGACGAGGGGTTCAACTTGTAATTGGTATCACCCATCTTTTTTTTGAAAAGCTACAATTGTTTTAAGAGAATTACGATCTGTGGTTCCAGCTACAAGTGAAAACCCTCCCTCATAGATCGGTATGTTTTCAGCCAGCTGCAAAATGTATGGTAGTTGCTGACGAAGCCTCTCGAAGGGGTGGGATTTGGAAATTAAACTAGCTTGTAAATTATGTTTATATAATTAAGAAAGACAAGTGCTCCTTCTCCCGTACACTTGAGACATTCACCATTTTTTTTATTTTTACGACATAATGTCACATGAGAAGGCGTGGACTTCTCTTATATAGACATGCACTATGGCCCACGTGTTGGCTTTTTTCCCCTTCTTCTTCTTCTTCTTTCTGTTAACACAAGCCCTCATTCACACAGGTGCTCAGAGGCCCTGCTTTTGCCACTGGCGTTCCTTGCAGGCAGATGTGGAGTGAGTGCCAGGGGCCTGCTGAGTGCCCCCAGCTCAGGGCCGGGCACCGCGCTCACACGCTTTGATGTGCATCTCCGTGTGCTCGCTGTAATCCTCTGACAGGCCCCTGGAAAAGTACAAGGAGCCCTCTGACAGTGGCTCAACTACAGGCAGACCAAGAGCAGTTAGTGTCCGCGTGGCCCAAGTGGACAGTGAAGGTTAAATAATGAGGTTCATGACTGCACTTTTTTCTTTTTTTTTTCTTATCTTACCCTTAATGGCAACTGGTCACCTCATGAAATATATGTGCACTGCCTTTGATATGACCTATGTAAGTATGTTAGCGAGTGTTAACAGGTGCTTAGATCTCTGACCTGCCCTCAAAATCATCTTGGGGGTGAAAGAAGATGTTCTGTAGCTCGATGGCCTGACGTGACCTTCCCTTCTTTTAAGGTTTTCTACGTTAAATTTGTAATACCCGTCGCCCTGTAACCAGAACCAGGGACTTCTTAATTCCACTGTAGTAGCACAACATCCACAACTACATAAAAAAATGTTTTGCCGTCTATTTGCATGTCGCCAAACCACAAAGTAAGGCTTCCTGGCATGGCGACATTAATTCTTTCGCTGTTACCTCATTTTCAGGACTGCGGTATCGCCATGTAAGGTCCTGTCCTAACCCCTTCTCTCGCACGACTCGCCCTTTGGCAATTCCAACAGCAGAACCGATTTGGCTGCGCGCTCCTTGCTACCTCCTTACTTTACATAATTGCACGTTACATTTCCCGCTCGATCCGAAGTGATGGAAAAAGCGTCTGTTGATCATTACATTTTTTTTGGCACTGTTTGCTTGTGTGTGTGTGTGTGAGGGAGGCAGCGCCACTAATATCGCCGTGTTATTAGCGCACGTGTATGTGTGTGTCTAAAACACCTTCGTAGCTCCAGTATGTGGCCTCTTGAGAAAAGGCCAGGGCAAATAAAAGGACATTAAGGATATGAATAAGCCGCGAGCCTAATGTGAGCTCTGCAACAATAAGCAACCAAACAATAGTAGACATTTCATCTTCTTATTGTCTAATCGCCCATCTGACTGCCAGCGTATTTCCCCTCTTAACCCTCGAGATACTTGCTAATGGCCCTCACAATGGAATTATTTACTAGCCGTGGCAGGGGGGCAAATGGGTCAAGTTGTGTGTTTGTGCACGTGCCGCCCAGAATGTGTGCGCCGGCCGGTGTAGTTCATAGTTAGAGTGAATGAAAAGGCAATGATGGAGTCAGTGAAGCACGCGGCGAGTGGAGTGAGTGGAGGAGCTGTGAGCGAGTGGTGCTTGCTAAAGTGAAAAATCATGCCACGGTGCAGTGGGGGCCCCCGCTAACGTCCGCTGGGAGAAGGGGACTACATCTACGCTGGCACTCAAGTGCTCTTAAATACTCCGTGTACAGTCTGAGCGCGCCCCCCGGCCTCTTGTACTCCTCGGTCCCCCTCTCTGTAGCGTCTCTCCCCAGGCCCGAGCAGGTACAAATGGCTCTTTGCTGTACAAGTCCCTCAACGTGTTTGTGTCTGTGCGTACTTGTCCTTAACAGCGTGTAAAACAAAAGGAGGGAAAAGGGAAAATGGGCTATGTCTTTATTCACAAATTGCTTCCAAGAGCACAAAGGCGCCGCGAATGGAGATGTCAAAGAGCTATTAGAAATGTCAGTGTTGTAAGAGCTTGCAAAGCTTTCTGTCACTAGACTTTAATTTACAGAGGAACTGGGAACTGTCATTGTCAAAGTGATTTAGCATAGGAGTTAGCTAATATGCTCGTACAGTATCTCCCAGATTTGCCAGGTCAGTTATCAAGACTATATCATTCAAAGAACCGAAACCGAGCTTATATCACAACCAAGGTGGGATTTGAAAAGGCACAAGATCTTCCACAAAATCACAGTGTTGGGAGAGGTCTGGCTTTATGATCGCTATATCCGTAACAACACGGTCTTTCAGAGAGTACAGCGTAATTATCTGTTTGACATGTCATATCACTTCTTCCTTAAAACACAGCTGAAACAAGCACTTTTGTCAATTTGTATTTTGCCTGGCCTAATTACCGGAGTCACATTGAGACGCATGCTGCTGTTTTGATCCCCTCATTGCAGAGGTGAGCTCGGCACAGATGAAGCCTGTCTGTGTCAGAGGGATCAACAGTGCTGCTAACTGTCACCTGCTGGGGTTAACCCCGCGGATGCCAACACGTTCATATTGTAGATGAAACACAATGGCAGA
The DNA here is from genome assembly GCF_951799975.1 of Gobius niger. Taxonomy (NCBI): domain Eukaryota; kingdom Metazoa; phylum Chordata; class Actinopteri; order Gobiiformes; family Gobiidae; genus Gobius; species Gobius niger. Next base: position 18,993,591 of record NC_136854.1, on the reverse strand, counting down.
CAGGCCTTTCATTCCCACACCTACTGTTAACGCTGCTCTTCTGTCAGTGCTATGTGTGTGTTTGGACTGGAGCGGCTGCATCGTAGACATATTTCCCCCCACTAATTAGCGGGAGGGCGGCCCGGGGGCAATCAGAGGCGAGGTTAATGAGAGGGGGGGCGGGCACGGGGCGCGACTACTATCCCGGTATCTAATACAGGCTTCTTATCACGCTGTCACCCTGAAGGGGCATCATCCTCACGGCTCCCGCATTGAAGTCGGGGGCCTGTGACATTTCACATGTGAGGAACAGAGTGAGAGATCCTGTCTCCGCACCCATCTTTGTCTCCTATTATCTGCCTCTCATGCCTCTGAGCCAGGCCCAGATGTGACAGCGTGTTTCTAGTTTTAGACTGAGCTGGTACAGGAGTGGGATGAAAGATGAGCGGAAAAGAAAGGAGCGTGGAAGTTGTCGCAGTGGTCATTCTTGGCATCTGACTGTCATGGTTTGACGGGGAAACATGTGCAGCTCCCCAAGTGTCGTTGGTGAGAGCGAGCGAGGAACGAAATCGAGCAAAACTGTTGTTCTAAAGGTGTTCTACATGATTGAAGGTGTCATTTTTTACTTGACAATTCACTTCATATTACACTCAACATTATGCGGTTGCATCTGGAACCAACACAGATAAAATGATATACTTTACTACTTACTTAACACACCAAAGTTATAAGAAATCTATTTTTTTTTTACTTTCGGACTAAAACCTATCTGCTCGTATGTCAGTATTTCTCTGGCAGCGCCTCTCGCCGCTTCACATGTCACGGCGTGGACATGACAAGGCCTTGACATGCTGCTGTGCGCTCGGTGTCCTGTTACTTGAGCAGACAGAGGAAATGGACCAGGCTGGTGGCTCATGTGGCTGTCACTCACACAGAGCACTGGGACTTAGGGGGGGGCAGGGGGGGTGGTAAAGGGGATCTTGCATTATTAAACAGAGTGCTACCATTAGCGACATTTATCCAGTAGAATGACTCGATCAAACCGTGGGACAGATACACATGTGAGGGTGGCATGGGGGCTTTGCTTGAGTTTAGAGGTGGGGAAAATAGTGGGATGTTTTCACGGCAATTCCGTTTAAACGCACAGGACTCCTTGAGTGCATTGCAAAAGCAGACACATACGTCGTACGTGAATAAAGACGGTATTATAAAGCGTTTTTTTTTTCTTTTATCTGTTTTGAAATCATAGACAAGTTGTTGTTGGCATTGCCATGACGGTAAATCTCCCTGAAAGCTGTTGAACGTGCTGTGAAGAATTAGGATGTCAGAAATACGTTGGAAAAGTTAGGAATGAGTTCGAACCACAACAGTTTAAAGTCAAAATAAATTTCAAACGTTCCCAAAGCATTTTTAACATCACAATTCTTCACATGGTTTTTGGATTTCAGGCAGCAACACTCTGCTCTAGTAATGTAAAAAAAGTAATGTAAAAACCTATAGTCAGCTAGTTCGCTGTTAATAAAAAGAGGCAGGTACACAGTTCCCAGTTTTGGAGCAGATATCTCGCCACATTTCTGCGCAGCCCGAAGTTTGGGTACAAATGTTGTCAATAAAAACACTACTTCAAAGACGAAGATGAAAAAGGACTTTTGCCTCTGATTCGGGTTTGTCACCATAGTCCACCGCTGCGCGCCTCCCCCCCCCCCCCCCCCCCCCCCCCCCCACCCCCTCTCCGCTCTCCTCCGCGGCTTGTTTTTGGATCTCTCACCCGTTAACAAAAGCGCTGGGGGGCTCGCGCAGATGTAAGAGGTAACAGCCATGCGCTCGCGAAGGAAAAAAAGATGAGCGGGGGAAGAAAAAAAAAAAGCAAAAAAAAAAAAAAATGGAGGATGAGAGAAAGGGGAACAGACGGGTAACGCTGCTCACAAGCATCACTTGTCAATTTACGGCGGCTGCTCCCTGAACCGCACCGTATAAATTTCAAGTGTGACATCCGTTTCTACTGCTTCCAAGCCGACGGCACTGGTCCCGGCAGATCTCCTCCCCAGACACATACTTGGAAACCTTAAGTACAGACATAGTGCCAGATGTAGCCGGCCTTTGCTTTAAAAAAAAAAAATCATTTCTTCAGGTTTTGAAATGTTGACTTTTTTTTTTCTGTTTTCGATTCGCAGTGGGAGCATTAGAATAGATGGGGTAATGTCTGTGATGTGGCCGCTGGCGCACATATGTGGACATTCGCGGGGCCTTGATACGGGACAGTAAATCATGGTTTTTTGCGATGCGTGTTTGAGTGGGCTGAGGAGAGAGCGCGGGCCAGAGAGCACGGAGGATGATGTGTATACGCGTATGAGATACAGAGCGCAGAGGAGAAAGCGCGGCTTGGCACGGAAACGCCTTTGAGTGATGGCACTGGTACCGCACGCCGACATGGCCTTTCTTTAATCTCTCCATCCCCCGGCATGAAAATGGAAGGAAGGAGCCGGGAGCAGAGGGGCGGCTGAGGGGACAAAAGCTGCAGCTCGACATTGGGTCTTATGCCAGATTGATTTTTACTTTGTACTACTTTTATTTTAAGGCGGACAGTAAAACTCACCTACGTGCTGACACACTCACTCCCATAGAAAGAACAGAGAAACTGATGAGTATTGCTTCACACCTGACATGACTCCTGTCCTGGCTGGGCTGGTGCCAGTACACCACTTGTTCACAGCCCTCTGAAGTCTTAATGTAGCTCGTAACAACACCTGACCTTTAACTGATCCATTTAGAGTTGCATAACGGCATAACACAGGTATTAGTTATAAGCATGTTGACACAGAAAAGGATGAGGACCTTTGCGCTTGATTTGGTTTTTGAAAAATACATAATTGCAATTTTTTGGGATGCTTTACTTTACAGCACAAAATAACATCACAATAGGATGGAAATAGCATATTTTGATGGATCAAATATATACTACGTTTCTTGGTATTGACAGCCTTGATGCAAGGTTAGATTGGTTTGCATAAGTAAGTATTATATAACATTTATTATATCAATTGTGTCCGTTCCTTGTAATTACCATCTTGCCATGCTATTGCCTTCTGTTCCATTTCTGTGCTGTAATGTAAGGTGCAGAATTTTGCAATTGCAAACATTTGCGATGCACTTTTTTTTCAGCCAATCATAGCGCAATGCAAACTTCACACATTAGGCTTATTTTTTCCACAAATTAATACTTTTATCGGCCAAATGGAATGTTACACAACAAAAAGGGAAAATGTCAGGTATATGGCCTTTAAAAGGATACTTCAGGATTTGTGACATAGGGCCTCATTTCCTAGTTATTCAGAGTGTTGTTAATTTCTGGAGATATATATATATATTTTTTTTTATTCATGCAATCCTTATATTTGAAGAGTTTAGCGATGCTAGGCTAGTGCTATGCTAGTGCATGTCTATGATAACTAGTAGCCTGCATTAAAAACAGTCTGACCGAAGCACAGTGCACCTGAGGCAAATCACTTAGAACACCAGACTACCCATATAAATGTATTTTGACTGAGTATTTTTTGAAATATAACCATTTTGCATTTAAAAGAACTTATATTTGAGGAGCATCAGCTTCCTGGTTGTAAGCTACACAGTGGCAGAGTGATCTGCTGGTTACCGGATCTACAGTGGTTTGTTTACCTGCGGATGGCATTACTACAAGTGGAATTCACAAAGGAGCTTTCTACAAATCATATATGGCAACGTTTGGAGGACCACCCAAGAGGTTTTTACTGCAGGCTACTAGTTACCATATACATGTGCTAGCATAGCACTAGCCTAGCACTGCCAAGCTCTTCAAAAATAAGGCCTGCCTGAATTAAAAAAAATATATATCTAAAGAAATCAACAACACTTTGGATACCTAGGAAATGAGGCCCTCTGTCAAAAATATCCCTTTAAGTTCACAGTTCATATTCAAAATGTGCATAAACATGAAATCATTACAGTATAATTGCAACCTTTTGATTATTTTAAGCCAAATTGTGATTTCACTGCAATGAATCTTGCATCACTTTGTAAGGTAATGGGGATTGCACGTGCAAACCTCCCATTTTATCCAGACATGGGACCAGCACAAATAACTCCCTCAAGAAATAATGACTTATTCACCTTGCTCTATTTTAATGACTTTTTTTTTGTCTCCAACTAAATCTCCCGAAAAAGACGTCGTCGCCAAGAAAGAATCTCCAAAGAAAACACCATCTCGGAGGAGTGCGGGTTGAGGTGCTTGCACTAATACAGGATTGCGTTATGAGTGCAACACCTGTTTCAACTTAAAAAACCGAGGAGGCCAGTAGCAAGATTAGAGAAACATGCCCATAAAGGGAGAAGCTTGTTGCGACTGAGCTCTGATAACAAGTGAAGAAAAAAAAAACACACTGTGTGCCGCATTTATTTCAAAGAGCTGAAGGAACTGATGTGGTCATAATGCGGAGGAATTCTCTGCACCGGTACACTGAGGCGCGCTGCTGTCACCCTGCCAGAGTAAAGTGCCTGAAAATGCTTATTTTTAGTTCACAAATCATGCGCGGCTGAAAAGAAACACATGATTCTTGTGTTGAGTACAAACCTATAAATAATAAGTGTTAATAAAGAGAGCGCCCAGTCGTTCATGTCACCACACGCTATGTTTTATAGACATTTGTGCGAAAGGGATTTAATGGTACACGCTAATAAACATCTAATGAGATTTCACAAGTTCTTTCTGAAGAGGCTGGAAGGGGTTTGACAAAGCTTCGAAACATGTTTTTTGGGACCTGACATGCAGTGAAATCGATGGGAGCAGAAAAAGCAGGGGTTCCTTTCCTGGGGGACTCTATCGCTGTGATGCTCGGGGTGCTGAGAAGTCTTGATCCAGGGCTGATCCTGCGTAGCCTACCTCTGTAATTAGGTTTGTCAGCTTGGCAAAGTGGGAAAACGCTTTGTACTGTGTCACCTCAGTGGGCTGGATTTTGTCAGGGATCAAGGTGGAGACAGCAGCTCATGCTAAAGCGGGGCCCGCTGCTCCGTGGAAGGTGTGATCCGATGCTCACGTGAGACTCCGCTCTGACAAAGCCATTGTCGGATTGTCAGGGCCCCCTTAGCACATTGTTCTGTCACTTCCATACAAGGTTATTGTTGAATATTGACATCTGTGTCTGTACACTGACAGCTGGTGACAAACAGCAGAGAGTTCAGAAGGGTTAACGCCTCAGTGGCAGGTAGAGCAATCACTGACAGAATAGCACTGACTAATGTACTGCTCCTCAGCCTGTTGCCTATACACACACACACAGCGCCACGCGACTGTGGTCTCTGTAATAGTGCGGTGCCTCCTGGGACCATCCACTGAGCAGTCTTATCTATGTTTACATGTGCTGTGGATCTTCATGCACTCCCGTCAGAGTGGCGGTGCACAGTGCCGGGTTTTCAGTACACACACGTGCGTAAGAACACAAGTATGTGTGCAGGGGAGGTGATGAGGCAGTGCCAGGCACCGGTGCTCCTCTGGCACTGAGCCGCAGATCCTCGGGATGAGAGAGAGAGGAGTCTGCCTGTAGCATCAGGGGAGAGAGAAGGAGAAGTTCCTCTCGTTCTCTTCAGTGTGTGCTTCCACTGTGTCTGCACTCACTGAGGGCAGTCACCTGTAGCAGCACATCGATCTTGCTTCTTCACAACGCCCTGCTGTCTTTGTTGATTACTGCCTTTGCCGCTCCACACACTCTGGCACGCCGGCTTCTAAGTTCAGATGATGGGAGAGTGCAGGTTTTGGGCTGGCTTTATAAATAGCACAATGAATACTGCATGCCCAAGCTTCCTTACGGCCATCGTTTTCTGGTGACTGGAGCGCTCGGGCCAGAGAGCAGCGTGCCAGTGACAGCAAGGCTCACTCGGTGGTCCTACTCACCATTTAATAAGACAGTCTTTAAAAGCACAGAGCCAAGCAAATACATGGTGCTGCCGGTAAAGATTTTTCCCTTACTTTTTACAAGAGCTCTTTTTTTGTGCAGCGGGCCCAGGGGCTGGCATCCACCACAGCTCAGTGCGGGTGTGTGTGCGTGTGCGTGTGTGTGTGTCTGCTAGCAATCCATTTATTATCCATTTATTACTACTATTAGTCCCCTTTTCTTTCTCGCTCTCAGCTCCCCTTTACCTCAGTGAAATTCTAATAAACAATCTGGCCCGCACCATGCTGAGCGGCCCTGTAATGGGCTCCTAATTAGCCACTCCAAACAGAGCGCGCGGCTGCTTCACGCCTCGTTTTCTGCACTCATCTGCGCAAAACTGGATGAATTGATTCCATTTGGCTGCCGCTTAATGCCCTGATTGTTTATTGGCATGTCTGGGAATAAAAACAAACAAACAGGCTTAAAAAAATAAATAAAAAATTGTCTTTAATCCGGGCAACGCATGCTAATACTAATGACCGTTCAGACGAGCACTGGAGCGGGCTGACTTTGAAGCATCCAAGGTCCTTCGGAGTGAGAGTCGCACTCCACTTCTCTTTTCCACCTCGAGCTCCTCGCGCCCTCTGACCAGCGCGCGCTCTGCTGTCGGAGGGAAGTCAAGCCAGACCAATTGGTGCAGGGTCCGCGGAGAAAGAATGAGTATGCGGAGGGAGGGGTAGTCATCGCCTCCTTATACCTGTCATCCTATACTTAATAAAGCCACTCAAGCACAACACGTCAGGGGGAGAGAGCCTCGGCAAAAGGTAGAAAAAGGTCAGCATGCAGGTACGGAGCGGGGAAGGTGTGAGCTGATTTTGGTTTAAGGAGCATTGGGCATTACGGAGAAGAGTTTGATTGCTTGGTGAACAGCTTGGAGTTAATTCTGCCCTGCACAAATAAACAAGCTCATCTCTGGATGAAATTTAGATTTGCTGCTTCGCTCATTTCTGGCAGTTAACATGAAGGGAGCAGAAAATTGCATTTAATCCGCATGCAGCGTTGTACTCGCGCTCAGCTTTTAGTTAGATGTTTCAATTTTCATAACCCGGAAGAAAGCGAGGACCAAATGAGCGCTCGTTTTTTTTATAGTTTCATCGTTTCAATATCTGCACTTATAGGAAAAGCACTGGCGGCTTGCAGTTTAATCACTTTTTTCTTTTTTTTTTGCAGAGAGCATCAGTTTACTGTAGTAGGTGGTCCTTCAAAGTGTCCAAAAATGCGCCCTCACAGACACAGTGGTCGCGGTCGTCGGATGCGGTCTGACCAAAAGGCCTAATGCTTTCAAATTGTGTTATGTTTTGAAGGGAGGGGAAGCCAGTGTTTGGGATGCAGCGGGTGCTCACACACTCTACAGGTGCAGGGCGGTTTCCCCAAAGTGATTTTTTTTGTCCTCCACCCATAAAGCTAAACCGAAATCCGGATCGATAACCGTGCCGCAATCCTTTTCGCCAAATGAGGAGGAGGAGTGGCCAGAAGACGGCGACAGAAAGGTGCCTTTACGATATATGTGTGTGTGTGAGGTCCCCGCCCGTGTCGTTTCTCTCTCTCCAGCTCACTTCCTCCGCTGACTTCCCCCCCTGCTACTTTATGACTGAGAGCCTCTCTGGCCCTTCTCCTCGGAACACACTGCAGTCTCTAAATGTTTCCACTTGTGGGCTGGAGTAACACACATTCACTCACACCACAGGGCACCTAGGCCAGGACTAACCAGCTCGCATACAAGCGCCACTGAATCATGAAAGTGACTGGATAAATCCTGATTTTTGTGGGTGAGTTTCCTGGTAAAGCTGAAGGTGTGATGGATTGGGGACCACCAACTTACAATAGTGCGGTGTTTCCTCTACGGGATAGTGTATGTTATGGTACACGTGCGAAAGTAGTGTTTGTGGCAAATTACTGAAAACTAAGAAGAAAATTAAGAATATGCCAACTCAAATTATTTAATGACCAAAACCACCCTTCCAGGAAACACAGCATCCCTCCATATGAAATAACACATTTGGCTTTGTAGTCACGACTCAATATAGTCCCTTTTGTTCGTGACACTCACTTATTTTTATCTACAAGCGGAACCCTCCCTTTTTCTTCGCACCGGTCCCAAATCACCACTTATACCACACTAATGATTTCCACCTCTCTCCCGAACAATCCTGCGCGACAATCAATGCGGCACTGGAATCTCTTCCCTTGCAGATCGATGGCGCGGGATGCTACTAGACAAACCAGTGCGCCCCGCTGGATCAACACCTTCCCACACTGTCATTAGTGTCGCTGACCTTGAAGTAAAATTCAATTTCCACTCCACAACAGAAGCCAGAAAACCCCCCTTCGGGAATGCCACTTCCAAATTCTGCCACCATTTCCGCCCCTCTCCTCCCCGACAGGATATTATAACTTATGAAAAAGGATGTTCGGAGCCAGGACGTGGAGGTAATTATAGCATGGCAGGCTTTGAAAGTTGAGGTAAATACAATTCTGGCTGGCATCTTCCCTGTTTCAATTAGGGCGCAGGGACGGGAGAAAAAGAGGGTCTCGAGGGGAGGGCTACACAGCTGCAGCCGGATGACCTGTTTTGGGGGGGGTAGAAAGAGAAACGCAAATGGGAGAAGAGCACATCGGGAGAAGGGCACCCCATTAACACAAGCCGAATATTCTGTTTTATTGTAATGACGACATGACTGGGAGCGTAAGGGGAATCCCACAGTGGAGTTTGCAGGTGGATAGAGGAGGTTTAGGGAGACCGAATTTTTCCATTAACAATAAAAGAGTTTAATGTTAAGATTTTAGTTGCTGGCTGAACTTATCCCTAACTTTTATAACCCATTCCTTCACGGGGATGAATTTAAAAGCACGTTTCATAGCAGCAAAAGTAACCTGGTAATGTTTGGTAATTTGCACCCACCGAGCTAATTGCTAGCATCAGTGCTACTTCCTCGTTTTTATTTAGGCTACGGTAAATACATTTTTGAGTAACTCAAAGCTTAATTTTCCGCACAAATGTCTGAAAACACACACTATAAGGGAGCGAACTGATAAAAAAAAAAAATAATAATAATAATGAAAAACTAGGTACAACCTCTAACTGTTATAATAGGCTAGAAAAAAAGTTGCTACACTAAATCATTCGGTAAGGCTATTAACACTGCTACAATTACCCTGATGATTATTTACAAAGTATTTCTGTCAATACTACTGCTGACTATTTGCACCTACTGCCACTACAACTTATACTGTCGTAACTACTGCTAAAACACTACAACATCTGCTGATATTGCCAGTACAATGCAAGCCATTGACAGTTTAGTCTGCCACTAGCCCACTATTGGGACATTAGTGCAATAGAAAATATGTAAAGTAAATAAAAATACATTAAAATCTTCTATAGAACTTAACCATATCTGCTGAAGAATGTGCAGCAGTGACGGCCATGGGAAGAGAAGCGAGCACGGCTTCAAACTACGGTGTGGGATCACGCTGTGGGATTGCCCGCGCCTCTTTGAAGTGCTCCTTATCGAGGGGGATACGGGAGGAGGGACCAAGGTGGCGTTGCTGCGCTTGATCGTGCTCCCCATGGGACGTCCCAGACCTGACCATGTATGTTAAAACATGTAATTTTCCCTCCTTCCCATGTTTGCCCCGCACAGCATGCTCTAACTCCCCAATCAGACACCATTAGGGACACACACACATCACTGCCATACGTACTGCCATCGAATATTCATGATCACTGTATTGGACCTTATACACTGAGCCGTCACAAGTTGAAAAAACATTCTGAAATATACATGTGACCACCAAGCATGTAATAGATGCATTAAAGGGAGTTCCAAATGTGCAGTAATGACTTGAACTGCCTCCAGAGAAGAGCTCGCACCATGCATTAGATCATTTATTACTTTCTATGATCTGCCCGCAATGATTTGGCACTTGAAGGTGAAATCATGTTTGTATAATTTCTTAGTAACACTGATCAGCTGAAGTATTTTTATGCACTGTAAATTAAATTGAACTTTTTCCTTAATACTGAAAACGATCGCTCGATATTTTTTTGCTTAAAAATACAAACTGTCCGACGCCTTGCTTCTACAGCTTGAATTCATTTCAGCTTGAGGATTCTTGAAATAGGGACGAGGTATTAAGGCCAAGGCACTTTTTGTGTAATGGCCGGTTGTGAGATCCGCATGCAGGGAATCGATCATTCATTCTTTTAAAAAAATGTCGAACTTTTAATCACGTCAAATAGGTTTCCAAGTGCCGTATGATTTCCTTAATGTGAATGATTACACTGAGCCCTGAAACCATGTCTATCTATTTTGCTGAGTTACACAGTCATGGCAGTGTTGAGGCTTATTCAACTGTTTGTTCAACGGTATCAGTGATTTTGTACGTCATTAATGAGTTACATCTCTTATCTGAAATCGCCATCTCCTTATCTTGTCTGTCGGGGAGGTGAGAGATTGAGAGTGTGTGGGGCGAGGGGGACACTGTTCGGACGGCTGGGGAGGACAGGCATATATGTGTGCGCGTCAGTTTGTTTTGGGGGGGGGCATCACCTTGATTCAGTACGCCGGCCCTCTTTGAAGTGCTCTGGAGCCCGGCGCGGCCAGCCCAGAGCCAACCGTAAGCCTTCCAGCGAAAAGCAAAGCCTGACCTCCCCGCCAAATCATAACCATATGAACGTAAGAATTTCCACCTTAGGAGAATGCTTTCTCTGCCGTCCATCTCCCAGGGTGAGGCATTAAGTAGTGATAACAGAAAACAGGTTGAGAGCGAAAGGGGAGGTGATGGAGGGTGGAGGAGGAGGAGGGGGAGGGCCGGGGTTACAAGTGTGCCGTACGGAGGAGATTGGAGAAGGGGGGATTGTGTCCAAAAATGTTGTTGCACGGAGCACGACTGCCTAAAATGGAAGTTTCTCAGGCGAGGATCAGGAGATAGGGCGACCTTCGCAGTTGACAGAGTGAGAGACAGAGTGGTGTAAGAGGCGAAGAAGAGACAGGAGAAATTGAAACGTGACTCTAACTCAATAAATACTTTTGTGCAGCGCTGCGGAGGAGCCAAGTGGTACCTCCTCCAAGGCCCCCTGACCCACCTGCGACTGACTGGGAATGGTTTCCTGTCTTACACTAACACTGTTGAGGGCTAATCCATGTAATTACATCTCCCATTCCATATGTGTAAGTACACATGTACACATTACACTCGCCAGTCCTTAAGAGCAGCCAGCCCTCCTGCAGACTTTTAACAGTTATATAAAACCTCTCTCTACCTCCTGTGTGAGAGGGTTGTTACCGATTAAATGCCCTGACAAAAAAGGGGGAATAAATGAGCAGCAGTTGCATTTGAAAATATTTGTCTTAAATACAAAGATGCCCCGAGCAGCTAGTTTTATCACATTTAACCAGTAGGTGGTGTCATGAGTAATGTTTTTGCAAAAGTTAAAAATAATCAGAGCACAAAAGTGTTTTGTGTTGGAAAAGATTATACAAAGCACTTTTACCAGTAGAGGGAGCACTTTAGCATCGAGAGAAGAAAATGTAAGAAAAACCTCATAATCAGCTCATAAAGAAGAATGACAAACTATATTTTTCTTCTGTTCATTTTTGATGTTGTCCGCTCACTAAGCCCCCTTCAGGTCGGACGACGTAATCCCCTCCTTGAATCTGACTCCGGAGCCCCTGTAGCTGCTTTAAATCGGCGCGGCTGGCCTGGGGGTCTGTTTGGGCAGACATGATTGTGGCTGCGTGCGTACAGCTAGCGTCTGATAGTTTGAATAAGCATTCCTCCAAGTGTGTGCACAATTAGGGTTAGGCTGTTGCGCATGTGTGTGTGTGTGTGCGTGTGTGTGTGTGCGGCGGTGGTGGGGGCCGTTAGCGGTTCCATCTGCGTCTCCTGGAAGCTGTGTGGAGTCAGGAAAACCGCATCTCATAAAAGCGGAGGCAGCCCAATGTTCTACAAGGACAGAACATTACTGAGAATGTCGCTCAGGAAAGGCCTGGGTTTGAGCCCATATGTTGGCTGCGAGGCTTCTCTCTCCTTTCCTCTCTCTCTCTCTCTCCCTCCCTCTCTCTCTCTCTTTCCACTCATTCTCGCTGTGCTTATTTTTCACTTGGTCAGGGATAAGAAAGAGGAAGACAAAATAGACAGTGCGGGAGACGGCAGCAGCGGCACAGACGCGGGGAAAGCCAAGCCAGCGCTGATAGCAATTCCATGTGTGCGTGTCGGACAGGGGAGTGAGCAGTGACAGGGCGCGGGACGGGGGCATGTGGTGTGTGATGGCGTCTGGAAACGAGCACGGGACAAAGGGCAGAGAGAGGGGGGAGACAGAGAATTTGGCGGGAGAAGAGCGTATACAGAGTCAAGGGCAACTAAAAAGTGTGCGTTGGATTACTGGAGATCTTGCACAGTGCTACATTAGAACGGCTACAGTTAGTTCTGCATAATGTGCGACACAAGTACTAATATTAAGCTGTGGGTTAGCAGAGTTCAAATTATAACTTAAAACGCACAATAATAACTCAAATCTAAGCCAGTTTACTATGTAGTATTGACATTGAGCCCATTTTCTGTGCTTTTGGGGCATGCGCCGAAATGAAGTCCTGCAAAGGGAGAATCATAAGCCTGGTCTGTTGTTGCAAATGAACTCTCTGAAAACACAAACAATCCCTGTTTCCCCACAACCTCCAGTAGTAAAGACAAAAACAACAACCCTAAATCTTGACGGAGGACGCATGAACGGTCCATTTTAGCATATTACTCTCCCTACAACAGAGACGGGGGGTCTAGAGAAACAGCCTATTTGTGTGTCTGATGGAATATAAGCGTGTGTATTGGCGTGTTGTGGTCAGGGATGAGAGAGTGTAGTCTGTCAGCCCTGTGTCCTGAGCTCTCTGGCCCATCACTGACGGCCCGGCACACTGACACCTGCCTGGCACACAGCAGAGCGGACACGTGCCAAAGGAGCACCTCCCGCTGCCCTCCCAACCGCCGGCCGGACAAAGGGATCACGGAGGGGGAAACATGTTTGATGCGGCGGGCGATGTCGAAATTGGGATATAATAGTGTATGGTCAAGATAAAATTCAAAACAGCAGCTTTCTCCACTCTCTAAATAATGACGTTTTGCCCTGTTTTGCGTTCCATTCAATTGTCTAGTCCGATGTCCATTTATATACCGCACTTTGGAAATGCTTTGTTGATTGAATGGACTGGAAATCATCTCAGAGTAGGCCAATACAATTATTATGTTTATTCCTACGATTAATCCTAACTGATAAAGAAAAGTTAAAGAAATAAAGCAATTCCTTGGACGTCTTTGTAACTCAAATCTATACGTCTTTACAAGTGGCCGTTTGAAAACCTGACATCTTGCATTACGCCAACACAAATCATCAGACAATGTCTCCTGGCGTCGCTAACAACAACAACACAAGAAAGACCTTATTATCTATCAACTACAATCCTATTCGATTCACCTTGTCTCTCATTTAGCCGAACGTAAGCAGCGACAGGATCCTGACGCAAAGCGCTATATACCCAGAGGCTCGGGGCGAGGAAAGATGATTGAATTTCACAGCTACTTACGGGCTAATAGGGCCGTACGACGACTACTTTACTGTCCTTAAGTGAACGCCCGCTCTGGTGCGGCCGCGGCCCCTTTGAAGCGCCCCTTCTGAAGGAGACGGGGGGAAGAGGATTTAGCCGGTAGCGTGACATGAGGCTGAGCGCTTGAGCAACCGTTTCTCCCACCAGCTGACTATTAGAACCAGCTGATCAAAACACACTCTATGGGAACTACAGAGAGGGGATGGTTACCCAACACAAGGCCTCACTGTGAGCTCGTCGGGACGGGGCCGGGGTCATGGCGTCACGTTTGGTCATGGGAAAGCCGTGCAGTGTTTGGTTGTTTCTTGTCCAATTTTCATCGATTGGTGAGCCTCTGAATTACATCTGAAAGGATCGTGAATGTATTTGAGAAATATAGAGTTGTTTTGTTTTTATGGCGTATTACTGCTTTCTCCTGAGAATTACAAGGCACTATCTTAAATTTCTGTTGTTGTTTTTGTTTTTCCTGGACCCATTTTAATACACTGTATGGAAATTTTGTCGACTTTGACGCATTTTTTAAAAGTTTTTATGAGCAAAAACATTTCCATTTCCTGGTCAAAACTTTAAACCTAAATACCTAACGATTCACACACAGATGAAACCTTATAATTCTAAGGGGACGATGTGTATGGCTTTAACCTCTTACCCCCCGTCCAGTTCGGCTTTACCCAAATCTAAAAGCTTCTCAACTGGAGAGCAACAGTGGACCTTTTTGAAAGCTTATTGAGCTTATTTGAAAGCTAAGACCTGCATAAATTATCGTAACTTCTTGGTCACGTTGTCGGTGGGGGTTAAAAACTGTCATTTTTATGTGTTATCACTTTTCCCCATTGACTGCCACTTATTTTCAGATTTGTTAGTTGGTCTACGTCAGTGCTTACACCAATATCGCACATTTACGCTCTAATAATAACTACTACTCCCACCTCTGGTTGCTACATCCCTTCCATTAAGTCTTCCAACAACACATCGAGTACAAAAGCCCACCGTCTATGCCCCTGTGTTGTTTGGAATAGTTGTGGGCGTGTTTGTGGACACACTGGGTTGTGGATCTGCGAGCGCTTTCACAGAAGCTCCAAATTTCCCCCCAGCCAAAACCCAGCGCGTCCTGCTTCCACTTAGGAAGGCTGACACCCTCCCCTCCTACACGCATGCAGATAAGGCACAACCATGCACTCGCCTAACCACATGCACATGTCGCACTGGCTCTTAACTAATTCATTCAGGAACTCCAAAAACTCTCCCCGCCACTGATTGAGAAAGTGTCTGCAATTACAAGCGAAAGGGGGAAAGGAAACGTGCTATGGCGGTTTAATGGGTTGCTGCTGTGACATTTTTTATTTTTTTTTAGGGGGGGGGGGCGTAGTTTTTCTTTTTACAGTGGGGTATGGTGTTGACAGCTTGGGAAAAGAGGGCAAGTTGGAGTCAGGAGCGAATGTGCCCAGAGTGGTTGAGATTGTCACTGTTGTTGATTGTTTTGATCAAACGCTTCTCAGATGATGGGACAGACGATGTTTTTGGCACTCTCAGAAATCGTCGGACAATTGCTGCTTCGATGTTGAGTTTGAACTTACAGCCTTTGTGCCGTGTGCCCGGTTTTAGCTGAACTTTGAAGGTACTCCGTGAGTTGTAAAAAAGGGAGGAAAATGGATAGAGCTTTGATGAACTATAAACACTGACTATTCTTGCCTTTTTATTTGTTTTCATGTGTGTTTTTCCTTGCTATGATGTGTGAGCAGATGTACACATGTCTAGAATTGCCACTTTTTATACTTTTAGCTGTCTGTTAGCTCAAAAAATAGTCCGGAAAGACAGATTTGCCATTTTTGAGATGCAAAGTTCTGACACTTTCACAACTCCTGTGCTTTTCAAAGGACACCTACTCTCCAGACACTGATGCATCTTCAGGTATCGTCATACACAATTTTTCACTCTTTTTCGCCGTTTTCTGGCAGAATATATTATTTATCACACACAAATAAAGTCAAGTCTAAATCGGCACCATATGGATGTTTTTTCACAGCAGATTGTTCAGTAGAAGCGAAAAAACAGCAGTCGTAGCTAGCGTTAGCATGTAGCATGACGCTAACATGAAGCGTTCTCAGTTATTTATGTCATTATGGGCTGTTGAACCACTTTGCTCTTCTCCATTTGTTGGATAGAAAACTATATTCATAATTCAGCATTTGTTGTAGTAGCTTTGGAGTAATTAGTCTATAGAAAGTTTAGATTTTTCTCTTCTTTGTTTCCCCCCTCAACTGCTTCAAACATGACCATACAGTTTATGGGCTGTATATGACTCGGGCACCTATGCTAGGAGGCTAATGATATGCAATTTCATTCCGAATGTGCATCGAAAGAAACAATCCTTCCTGAAATACGATTCAAAATGAGTGCAGTGAAGAACTTGTGACCCTCATGTCTGATTTGCGCTTGACCCACTGACCTGCAGGATGTAGCCCCTGACGTAGTCTCTCAGCGTCCAGCCCAGGCCGTGGAGGATGTGCAACACCTCTTCCTGCTTCAGTACGGAGAAGAGGCGGTCCAGCAGGATCTTGAGCCGCACCGGGACAGCCTGGGTACCGTAGAGCATGAGGCTGCTGATGTCGAACACCACGTTGGACTGCACGATCTCCACCTGGGTGGGGTGGTACAGGTGCTGGGTGCTCAGCTTGTCCAGGGCTGTAGGCAAACACGCACAGTGACGGTTAAGGGCTTAGACGATGGCAGAATTTGAGCAGTATTTATCATTTTGTTTGTGAAATTATGTTCACCCAAAATCATGTTACCTCTAAAACATGTTTCACTTCTACTTGAGTAATATCGATGTAAAGTAAAAGTACAATTTCTTGACTACTCTACCCACCTCTGCTGTAGGCCCACACACACACACACACACACACACACACACACACACGGTTATAAGGACTATCAGGTTTCATTTGGTCTCACTTCTTCCTTTAGAGGCTCCTGCGCAGTCAGCGTTAGTGCATAATGACGTATCTATTCGATAAAAGCAATGACATTAATGTAATTTTGGCCCATTCCTTTTATTTAATCTAATCGCGCGCTCCCTCTCATTACTGCTGCACTTGCATCTCTGTTTTTATTTGCCTCCTCTGTCTCCATCTGAGCGCTAAGCTGTGGTTCTCCACTGTACTCACCGGGCCAGATTCAGTCCAAGTCTTTTGCATTCTGCCTTTACAGACTGTCTACTTGAAAGTTGATTCGCAAACGGTAAAAGAGCAGTAACTGGTGTTATTGATCCCTTGGGCAGATTTCACAAATACAGCTTCAACACAATTCAAATGCTTCAGGTGGTACTGACATCTTTTTTCTTTGTAAAAAAAAAAACATGCTTCCTCTGTTGAAAATGACTTAAGTAAACCTTGTGATAACAGCTTGGATTAGAAGCACTTGTGTTTACTTTATATGATCATATGTTTAGGTGCAATCTCATACTAATAAATGTATTTCCAATCATTCAAATATTGACAGGGTTGTAAAGTGTAGTAGACATGAGAAAATATGTCTGTGATTGTGATTTTGAGAATGAGATCAGCTTCAGAATAGTTCAAATACTACTATATACTAGGGATTCATAATTAATTGGAATCAATTTCAATAATCTGGGTAAGTCAAATAGAATCTTTATTTCGAATGATACATTACATCTTGAATAGCAATTGCAATACATGTTACTCATTACAGTGCGAAAACCTTTCAGGAATGCGCGGATATGATGTTTTCTGTTGTCACGAAGGAGAAAATAGGGGACATAGTGGCATTTTGAGACCACTTTTTATTCCAGTGACCGTGACAAGTGTTGATCTATGCTCTGTTCTGCACCTGCCACACTTCTCTGTCCCGGCCTCTTTTCTCTCTCCGTGCCTATCGCTCCTGCGTTCCCTCACCCCTCTGTCCAACCCCACCACGGCCCTGTCTGGGTGACACCTGCTCGGGTCTCCTTCCCCGCTCCCCCCTCTACTCCCCCCCCCCTCCCTCTCTGATCCCCGGGACGGCGCTTGCTTAAAAAAAACTGATGGGGGCCCTCGCCTGACAAAACGCGGCCCGAACAGACACGAACATCATAAAAAATGAGGAACTACTTGTCAGAGTGGCTGCCAATAGTCGACATGAAGAGAAAAGTGCGGGGGAGAGGAGCGATGGGCGTCTGACAGTTCAGAGGGGGAGATTAAAAACTAGTCAATGGGGTCCTGCGTGCTGTGGCCCGGTCTTATGCGGACGCAGGCCAAACAGGTGTTTTCTTTTATCTCGCCGCCCCTCCCTCCCTCCCTCCCTCCCTCCCTCCCTCCTCCTTATGGCTTTGTACTCTGCTCTCCCTTCTTCTTTTTCTTCTTCGTCTTGCGGCCCCGTGAAAAACGGCTAAGGTGTGGTCTGGCCTCTCACTCCTTCGCGCTCCTGTTTTCTGTTGTTTTGATGTATGGTGCAAAACAAGACTTTGAAGGCCGGAGTAAAATAAATAGAATTGAATGAACGAGTGTGTGTGTGTGTGTGTGTGGGGGGGGGGGGATACGCCGGGACTTTTAGGAAAATTGTTTAACATGTGAATTTTAAGCTTCTGCTATTCTGTTCCGCAAACATTAGCTGTAGCATCATGACGTCGTCCTTAGAAATGATCAATTAGAGGGAGATTGTAGCTCAAGAACTTTAAAAGGCCCTCGAAGCTCAAGCTCAAACTTATCACGTCTCCACCTTCCAATATCATGACAGGCGCTCCTATAGGTATTACGGTCCGGACAACTTGACCTTGCTCATTTGCATAATAAAAAAAACAACAATGAATTTCTTCATCTCATGCTAACATTACGAGATAAGGCTAGGCCGTCTTGGTCCTAAATCTCTGCTGCATTTTAACACGACAGGCAAGAGTGATTCAGGCTAGTATGGCCCCTGTCTACATCACTATTTTACAGTGAATATAAAACCACAAAAAAAACTGATATATCTCATTAAAATCCCCAAGAGGCCCGAGACATATTGGCCCGAGACTCCTACGGCAAGCCGACTGGAGCCGTGTTTACCTAACCACTGTTTCAACTCTGGCTTTATTGTCCCCAAGAGGAAATCTGTCACCCGGGCCAGGTGCAACACAGAACACGAGCAAACACATTAAATCACATTCATTCTCCTGTAAAGCAGCTCCACATTTAGAGAGAGAGAGAGAGAAAGAGTGGGGTTGGGGGGGGTGTTCCTACCGTGAGCGACCCAGCCGTGTTTGCACTGGTCACATGTCCGCAGGTGAATCTTCCCCGGCTGGAAACACTCACACGTGCAGTTCACCAGCGTGCACCGAATGGCCTGAAAACAAACACAGAGAGGCGTCCGAGTTAGTTATTATATTTGGGAGGAATAAAAAATATGCTGGAATGAAAGTAAGAAGGGAGGGGGGGACAAGCAGAGCAGAAATAAGCACAACCACACCTCAAAAGGCTTTGTCTGGCCTTGAACAAGTGTATTTTCTTCCAGCTCGGCTTTACCCAAATCTAAAAAGCTTCACGTCATGTTTTCGTCCTTTTTGGGTTGTGTTTTCATCATGTGCTTGTTGCTTCTTTTTTTTTTTTTTAACATGTTTTGGTCACATTTTTGTTTTGCGTGATCATAGTTACATTACACACGCAAAAAAACCCGCAATGTGCCGAAAACGCTACAAAAAAAGCAATGATAACGTGATAAATATATGACAAAAAACGTGGGGAAAATGTGACAAAAAGGCAAAGAAAATTGCATGAAAATATGGCAAAAAACATGAGGGAAAAAAAGCAAAGAAATAGTAACAAAAATGGAGCAAACATGCGATAACGTGATTGAAACCCCGAAAAAAAAAAAAACTAAAACATGATCGCACAAACAAGGAAGAAGCTTCGATGAGTTTTGCAGGCCTTAGCTTTCAAATGAGGCGCTACACCTGGCCTATAGGCTGTGAACTCTCCAGTCGAGAAGCCTTTAGATTTGGAAAAAAATTGAGAAAATGTGCTCAGTTAAGGGGTTAAAAAATGCAATCATTGAAAAAAAAATGTAGATAAATAAATAATCCTGAAATAATCTCCTGATACAGTCGCAAACATTTCCACCTTGTGCATTGCTGCTGCAGTTATTTAGGGTCCGGTGTCTCCCCTCTTACTGTAATCTCCATAGTGTGAGCCCACAAAGCACTGGCGTAACTTGTTTTGACTGCGGCTCCATTACTCCGCTGCACTCGGCCTGACCCCGGAAAGCTTTTAGTGTAGTCCGAGGTTAAGTGTCCAGACTTTGACACACTTAACGCCTTTAGCTGTAACCGCAACAACCCCCCCCCCAAAAAAAAACAAAAACAAAACGCAGGTACACATCGCTACCCTGTGCTCTATAAGGACCTGGAATGCATGATGTACTTCCATAGCTTTATCATTCAAATGAGCTCCCCGGCAGCTGCAGGCCATAAATATCCAGCGCGAAAAGTAAAGGAGTCTGAAAGATATTTAAAAACATGAATCTTAATCAACAATGGCAGGTCTTTTGTTTACCAGACTTTTTCTTTTTTTTCTTCTTCTTCTCTTTTTTTTTTTTTTACACCATCAAGACGAATTGATGAATAAAGATAGTACAACAACACTCGAGCTTATAGCCGGAGCGGCCCAAAGGGAGCTGGGGGAGGACCGGAGCAGCGCGCAAATGCTTTTCATCCTTTTCTTTTCTTTTTTTTTCTTCAAGTCAAATATCACATTTCCTTAAGATAAATATGTAATCCGCCGACGTTAGCCGCGCAGACATTAGAGCTAATAACTTGGCACAGTCAGTGATGTATATCTTAAGACTTGGCGCGCGAGCTATAGTGGTGACTCAGGGCACGTAATAAGTGAGGTGTATTGTGAATGATGGCATGCAGAGGAGAATGTTTGAAGGATGGGCTGGGAGTGATCAGTGGCGTGTGTATCGAAAAATAATTCTGGGTTTTTGATTTCTTGGTTGAGCTTGATAGGAAAGGGATGGGCGATATGATTTTAGTTTTGATATGAGGAAAACCAGAATCATGATATCAGACCGTTGCCCGGAACAATATCTTTGACATTTGACAAGGAGTAAGGAAAGAAGGTCTTGTAAGATGAGCAACATTTTTCCTGTGATTTAGCCCCAATTGTTTGTTGTCATTTGAGCGGCTTCAAGAGTTTTTTGTCATGGTCAAGTTTAGGTGAAGGGGTAGAATGATGTGGATTTTGGATTCTGACCAGAATATGAAAAACAACTACCCAGTGCTGCTGCCTTCATCTGAACGCTGATACATTATCTCCACCGTCAGGGATAGAAACGCTCTATCAATGGACAGCAGTGACATGGTAAAGTGTCCGTTATCAGCATTTATGTGTTTACAATCTGCGCTCAAGGCACCTGTCCCAGTGCGGCGTGTGACAATGTGGTGGCGCAGACGTGATCACACCGGGGTCAAAGGCCCAAGTCCGAGTGTGAGGCAAGAGCCGGAGTTTCACAAGGATCGTCAATAGCAGACTTTCCTCTTCAAGTTGGAAAAAAAAAAAAAAAAAAAAGAAGTATTTTTGTGGATCAGTATAGGTTTAGTAAACATGATTAGAGCTGGATACTGAAAAAAAGTTTAGGTACTGCTGGTATTGAAAAAATACAGGTATAACAAAAAAAAAATCGTATATCTTGATGATGGTCCAGGGACAGCATTAAAGGAAGTGACTTGGTTGTTTCAAATCAATGATTATTTTACCCCCTATTTTTTTCCCCCAATGTTTGCTCAATTTTTCCCAATTTTCTTCTTAGTTTTGCCCCAATTTTTTCTTACGGTCCCAATTTTCCCCCACATTTTTTAGTACTTATATTTTCCCAATTTCCCCACATCTTTTAACAAATGTATTTCATTTTTTTTCCCTCCTATTTTTGCCCTTTTTTTATTCTTTATTTTTTTTTTACAAAATTGGCCCTAATTTTTGCCACAATTTCTCCCCTAAATTATTCCCCATTATTCACGCATTTCCTGACATTGGAGATGAACCCGATTTGCATTTGCAGATCTTCCACACATTATTGTTCTGCTTTCTGTTTCTAGACGACAAATATTTTAGCGTAGGTAATGGAAAAAGTATCGCCCAGGTATCGAAATCGAACCAAGTATCTAAAAAGTATTGGTATCAAAAAAAATATAATGGTACCTAATCATGATACCCTAACTTTATAGTATTACAACCTTCGCAGATTTACACAAAGTATTTTTCTCCAGCATTTTCTCACTACATCACATTCAACTTGTACCCATAGCTTCACCCTGCACAGATAATCAACTTCTCCCACCTCTCTATCCTAGCATGTAATGGCAAAAATATGACACCGATTTAGCACCATATCATGTAACGTCAAACATAAAGCTCAACTAGCGCTAATCTGCTAAAGGGACCATAAAATCCACAAATCTCAATCCCTACCCCCTACCCCCCCCCTGCGCCGGGCCTAAGGTGTAGCTCAGATTAGCGCTGCAGGTGTCAAAGTGAGCATGAGCTAATCCCGGTTTTAGACACAAAACGTACACCACTTCTCGCCGTGCCACCTCGCAGGCCGACTCGGATTGAGACAGAAGACAGATTAGTCCTCTTTCTAAGCTCTCCAGGTGCGGTCGCTCGCTGCCATATCCTCGTGCGGATTACGCAGTGTGTCAAAAAGAGTCAACATATCATGGCGAGTATTACAGCGGTGGAAATGACTAACCTACTGTATGGCTACTGTGCCTGTTTATATAGCAATATCCGACTTGTATAGATGTTGCCTTGCAAAGCTCATGTTTTGAGTATCATCTCCACCGCCACTGGCAAACAGGCTTAACAATGAGCCAGCAAACGCAACCAAACTCCGCGTGGTCACATTACACCGCATTAATCAATACTACACAAGTTGCACACACACAAGTTTTTTTTTTTTTTTTTTTTGTGCTATTTCCATTCCCGTTCCCACAGAGCCCTCAGCCCCCTTACGCAACTGCCCTTTAAAGTTCTCCTATTTAGCTGTATTGTGTCACCGAGACCGCGCTAATTACCCCTCCGCTAACATCAGCAGACGGAGCCGACAAACAAATGAAAATATCAAAATGCGCCCGGGCTGTTTACGAGGCGGTGTTCCTGACAGCTGACAGGATAGTTAAGGGGCGTCTAATAGGGCAATTACGAGCTGTGCCACTGTCTGCCGCTGTGACAAGGCACCCCTCTAATCACGGACTCTCATATCTGCCCCATTAGGCAGACAGCGGCATTAAAAAGCATTAAAGCAGAAAGCCCTCTCTCCCTCTCTCTCTCTCCACTTTGTGCTTTAACTGGAGAGGCGCTGATGGAGACAAAAAGAGGGAGAGAGGAAAGGAGCGGAAGGTATTTCTTTGGGGTTTGTGTGCGTGTGTGTGCGTTCTTCCACATTAAGATACCAAAGTGTGAGAGAAAAGCAACAGGAGATGTTTGGAGTATGACAACAGAGTACGCAATCGGATGAAAGAACGCAGGTTGGTTGCGCTATGAAAAGGTGAATGAGAGAGGGGAGATGATTAAAGGGGCTGTTTGTGACTTTGGCAAGAGTTCAGCTTTGCCGGCAGGGGGAGTAGAGAGAGACGTCATGGGTTTTGTTGTTGCAATGGAGGGATTTTTCAGTATTGTGTAATTGTAAAGGATCTTTTTTTCTACCGGGAACGAGCTGGTTAGTTGTTGTTAGCATTACCATGACAGTAATGCATTAAGAATGAGATTGGGCCACACAGCTAACAGCTTCAACTTTATTTGTTCCTTTTCTTTTTGCATTCACTAAACAGTAACAATGTTGACCTTGCTTATATGATTACGTTTAAAAGCAAAGTTGATTTGAATCCAATTCCCATGGAAAGAAAAAAGGCACACTGCTCCCGTAAAGCATGAAGTCACGTCAGGCCGCGTGTGACGAATTTTTGAGACAACCCTCAAATATTTCCGATTGTGTTAGATCGAAAATACATGTACTTCAAATGAGTGGAACGTCAAGGTTACGAGTGACTGTGCACGCTCCCATTTGGACAGGAGCCGCTCCGACCAGACGCGCTTGTTTCGGCTTCTCATACAGTCATCGTCTCTGTGGTGTGTGTGTGTGTCTGGCTTTAACCTGTCCTGGACTGGATCAGGGACAGGCTGCTCCGCTCGCACATATTTGTCACAGCGGGACAGGGGGGGCGGCAGAGAAGGAGGAGGCCATGTTATCTGAGGTCCCGCCAGAAACGCAACATTAGTCAGTGTGCTAGCGTCTCGCCACTGTTTCCTCTTTGGCTCGGACAACTGACGGGGGCTAGCGGTGAGCGAGAGGACAGAGGAGACGCAAGTAAATCACCCAGAAAGGTGGTCGCATGCAAAAAATGTAGGAATACTGTATGTTGTAAAAAAAAGGATTTAGACTGGATGTTTAGTGCTATATCAGCAAATTGACACCCATATCGATATTCATGATTTAGCCCCTCGGTTTCCTAAACAGGGCATGCAACTGTCTGAAACCCTTCAGTCATGTGGTAGGGTCAGTCCAGATGTCTGTGAAAAGCCTTCAGTTTGGTCCAACCTCTCTGTGTTACAAAGGTTGTTCAAGCACAATTAAACTCTATCCATTTCACTCTTTGGTCAACAACTTGGCTACATTTGCACTGCATCACATTCTTATCTGGAGCGCGTGCACGCCGGAGCTGCTGCGTCGTGTTCAGCTCCGGGCTTGATGTTTCGTGGATGTTTGACTTGGCTCGCCGTCCCCTGTCCCAGCCCAATTGTGTAAACACTGACGGTCAGCTATGGCCAGTATCAGGCCCGGGGAGGACTCTCAATTAAAAGACTGTTAGCGGGACAGATGGACTCGAAGAAGGGCAGGAAATAGGAGGCATGCACAACACAAGACAGGACAGCAGATTCCGTCTGGACTTTCCAAAACCGTGTCCAAGAGGAGAGAGACGGAAAGCGACATGGCCAGGAGTCAAGGAAAAGGAACAGAATCCAGCTTGACAAGTTGAACGGGATCCGAGAACTGAATCAAAGCCTATGCTGATACTGTGCATGACCTGAATGTCCAGATTTGGCCTCTGCTGGCATTTGTTGTTTTAACACGTTCCTTACACGACCAAGCCAACTAACTACGACTGGAAAGCGGTGAAAAATCAAAAGAAATGCGTTTTAGGACCACAATACGATGCTCAAAAAGCTGCAGGAGAAGATGGGAACATTGTCGAGCTGTTACTACTTTGTCAGACTTGCTCAATTTACTAAAAATATGATAGAAATGCAACCTAACGCTAGGCCTGTCACGATAATTACTATATCGTCTTATCATTCAATAAATATCAGATAAACGATACATTTTTTGGGCTCGATATTTATCGTCTGTACATTTAATAGCATTTTCCCCCATTTTTTCTTCATAAAACTTTGATTTCTAACTGAAGCAAATTAAGTTCCATTATATTTCATGTTTATTTCAGCTCGTGTTTTATTTTAGGATATGATTATACAAGGTTTACTGTCATTTTTATGCCTCAGACTTGACAGTGTCTAGTATCGTTGGAGTCAATAATATCGTTTATCGCGATACTTTCCTGTCTCAATATATCGAATTTCAAATTTGTTATCGTGACAGGCCTACCTAACACATCTTAAGGACTTAATATTATGTATTATGACCTTTTTTTTATTTGGTGGTCACTGCCTTGGTAGAGGTCAGCTGTCTTTTAGTCACGCTTAACATTATAATACCGCAAGTATTTGCTTCTTCATCCTGGTATCCCCTTCAACAAAACAACCATAGGAACAGCTGCTGGACGCTGCCGCCTGGTATTGTTCCCCTCGCCTTTAATTGAAACCTTTAGCATGTTCGAGACAAAGCCACAGACCACATTTCTTGTTTGCTAAGTTAAGCAAAGCCGAGAGCCAAATGAAAACCCCGTGTGCGTGCGTTAGTGCACAGCGCTGCCCGGGCCTCTCCGGCAAGCATCTGAAATTTGTCTCTGCTTCGGGTCACTGTAAAACACTGGGAGCATCTTGTCCTCTGTTCCACCCACCAGATATTATCTCATCCATGGGCCTTAGCTGCTGAAACGCCGTCAATTTCCTGCCAGAAAATGTGCATCCAACGTGTGGAGGGGGGGGGGGGGGGGACGAGGCGGGCGCATGCAACAGCCTCGCGTGTCATAAAAGCGGGCCTCGGCTCCATCGGACAGATCAGGACTTTATACAGTGTCCATATTGGAAACAGGTGACAAATAAAACAAGCTGGATAAAGGAAAGGCTTTGTAGTGGAGCTCAGCGTGCCACAAAATACAAGGGAGCGAATGCCTCATGCCAAAGCTAATTTTTTGAGTTGTGCCTTGGACCAAGCTTCAAAAGGAGTTTTCTTGCCTTACAAAGTGCAATACAAAACAAACTATTAATCTTTTGGCTCGGGTGTAAGACCTCATTTTAGAGAGGAGTGGTTCTCAATTAGGAGCACACGTATAACTGGCAGCGCTATTTATGTTTATATTTTGCTTTTATTGCTGGTTTTATATATGATTGTCCCTAACGTTTTGTATCTGCTTTTATTTATTTCTAATATCTCCCAGTATATACAGATGTAGCTAGTTCTGAGCTTTAAGAAACCTTACAAATAATTTTCTGATCTGCTATGGTGTGCAAAGTTTGCGTTATCACCGTCCAAAGAGCGTCTTCCTGCGTATTCCCCGCGGACCGGCCGTCCCCCATGTCAGTTCTGGTTTGGAGCCGAGCGGCTGGCAGTCGCATGAGCCAGAGGTGCCTGTCCTCTGTGCAGCTGTGCGTCTGGGCTCTGACACGGGGCAGAGCGACCAGAGCTATGCTAATGGGAACCAAATGGGGCGTGAGTCCCCGGTGGATTACAGAAGGAGAAGGGAAGCATGTGTTTTCATGTATTCATGCGCAGGACCTGCACGGGACCCCTCACTTTTTTTTTTCTCGTTCTTCTTCCCCTCTTTTTGCTCCCTCCTTAAGTCAAACAAATGGAAGCGGCTCTGTCGGCTTTGCACGCACCCCTAATTAATGCGCATTAAGACTTGACAGATTTTCAAATGTATCGCGAGTCAGAAAGTGTAGCTCAAATCTGACGAGATGTATATAGAAAGCTGTAACACTGTTTAGGTTGGGCTCTGTTCAAATGCTTTCTTGGTGACAGACTGTGAGTTACTGAAAATTAAATTTGGGAATAACTTGAATAAGAAAACACACTTTTCCCAAACATCAAAACCTGCTCTAAGTTCACCGTTCACAGACAGGACTTCAGATGTTTGGCAGTTCTTAGGCTTTCACCTGCTGACCCAAACGGGAACACGGCGCAGCAGTAAGAACATCAGCCCCTGCTCAGATCATCTTACTCATGGGAAAAAAATAAAGTTCAAGTCATGAAAGGATACGAGCCCCCAGTGATTCTGTCTGTCATCTCGAATCAGTTTTGCGGGAGCATTTGCATACTTTGGCACCGCGCTAATGAAACGACAATGTCAGTGGCAGAGCAAGGATCGCATAAATCTGAAAACAATTGCCGCTGAAATGCGAGTTATGACATGTGGCGTTCACGGGCCTTCCGGGGGGATGTCCGAGTCGAACCGCGGCCACAGTTCAGGGCTGTCCCGTTGCGTTTGTCAACCGCCATGTGACTCACCCGATCGCCATCTGATTACCGCTGGGACAACACTGGCAAGAGCTCCCGAGATCATAACTTTTTCAATGTGCTTACACTGTCGCAGTAAGTCAGTCTTTTAGCAATGAGTCCCCCCTAAAACATCAGAGAAGGAAGAAAAGACTGAAGGTATTATTGGACACATGTTCGTCCAGTGCCAAAGGCCGGCTCTGGGCAGATGAGACCAAGGCAGTTTCAGGGCATTATCTACTTCTAACCTTTTTTACAGTTATATGATTTCCAATGTATAGGGTTTTTTACAGTTTATACCGAACAATGACCATTACAATGTTGCAGAAAGTCAATGAGCACAACGGCAAAAGCTCCACTTCAGCGGTGTTGACACACTGACCCTGAGTCACCGGCATGATAAATAGCCGTGCGTGTGCTATGGGACAGTCATCCCTGTTTATGAATACACTTACAAAGGACCCAGCTGGCTTTTATATTGTGAAATAGAGAAGCAGTTACATATCCGAAGCACTGCAGCGTTACAGTGCGGGCCTGTGATCTCACTATCACATGCCACGCTCCCAGCCTGTGTAAGACGCAGAGCCTGACCAGAGCGCTAACACCGGCCCGCATTGTCAGTTCAAATGTGGAGGCATCCAGGGAGCGGTGCATCCCAGCTTTTCTATAGACAGCAGGTCCGGGTAGAGGGCCCCCAGTCAGGCCCCCTCTCCTCTCTCTCTCTCTCTTTCTCTCTCAGCTCTCCCTCAAAGCACTTCCCCAGCCAGAGATCAAACCATCTGCCCAGTGACAGACCTCTGGGCCCGCAGACACAAGGCCAGGTTCAAAGCCCGGTGCTGGGGGAGCCGGGGAGAGAGGGAGGGAGGGAGGCAGACGAAGGGAAAGTTGGCGAAAAAGGTGGAGGAGAGATCGCGAGAGAGCGGGGGGGGGGGGGGGGGGAGTCGTGTGAGCTGGTGTATGGGAAAGGTGGGGAAGGTTGTTGCAGCAAAGTAGGCAGGGGAAAGCTGATGAGCAGCGTTAGCCTGGATCAGCGGGGATCCCTCTGAAAGTGTCGAACCTCATCGCCTATACATTCTTTACATTTCACCTTGAATCACTGGAGTTTTTTACTTTTTGAGCAAATATCTCTGTCAAACCACCAGTGGATTTGCAACAACATGACCATTTTTTAGAGTATAATGTTGTAAATCCTTGGTGTTTGAGTATGTTTTGTTTTGTTTTTCATGCAGCCTAAACCCTTTCTGGATCATTTCAGTAAAACAAAATAAAAAATCTGGCATCTAGGAAGAGCAAGAACGACTAGAAAGTTTGTCGAGCACACTTATCGCCTCTATTGTGTGTATAGCGGAAGGGATGTCGAATCAAAGCGCTCATTGTCGTCAGTGCTGTCGAAGTGTATAGTGACCCTGAACTTCTATCAGGCCCAGATAAGGACACCTCCCTGTCAGTGCCGACACCTGCACTCTCCGGTCTACTCCCCTGTCCCGCTACATGCAAAGACACAGAAGATCCTGCTGTAGTTAAGTTCCACCTGAAAACCTCCTTTGAACTCTGTATTACATTATCTTTGTACAGTGGAATCAAACACCCGGCTTATAACTTATTATTATAACTTATAGCTTATTGTCCCTGTGAAGAGTTGGGATGTTCAAATGCATTGGGAAAGTTTGCATTGACTATACAAGCCTTGACTGTGCATTTCACAACAAAATGAAACTGAGTCTAGTCTACCGAGGTATGAGTTGCAACCCAAATATTAATGGCACAAGCTAAACCAGCTTCCTCACTGATTTGAAGCCATGGGCCAGCTGTATGACAAACACACATGCTCTTTACTCCTATCCCCTGTGCGACCTGTCATCAAGCCTGAGTCAGAGCCCACACTTAAGAGCGACCCCTTTCTGTGAGGGGACATCTCCATGACGACAACAGGACACACACATCACCGTGACGACAGGAGGACGGCCCTACAGAGACCCCCCCCCCTCCCCAAATTGCCTTTTACTCATCGCGCTGCCCTGCCGGGTGGGACCGGAGCCCGACTCCAACTAACTTCTCTCTCATGCAAGCTCACAACCCCCGAATTCCCCTACTCACCGACAAACGTTGGACGCACTCCTAGATCTAATCTCGCCTTTATTTTCTTTGACCGTTTTTGACGCAAGAAAAAAAAAAAAAAAGGCAGTGCTAATTTTGTGTAAGCAATCTGCAAATTATGCGTATGGGCTTTTTCAACTGGAGCGAGCACTACTGTGGACAGCTTGGCTGCAGTTCAAGACACACGACCGGGCAATAATATTTGTTTCTTTCCTCTGAGTTTTGTTGAAACAGTGTGTCAGCGTGGTCGTTTACTTGTAAACACCGAGGCCTGGGCTCACAACAGCTGGACCAATGCAATAACAATGCGTCAGTGGAAGCATAACATGGTTATTATGGTTGACAATCACATATTAAAGCGGAGACCGTGCATCATTGAGGCGCAAAATATTCTTACATTCTCTTAAAATTTGAAATAATGTAAATGTTAAGAAAAGACGGTAAGGAGTGATAGAGACGGGCAGGTCAGGATTTTGACCCTCTGCAAAACAGTGAAAATAAGCTTTCACTTTTTGCTGCAAGCAAACTGATGGCGCCTTGATGCACTCACCTTGAGCGCAGACTTGCTCAGAATGGATTAGATTCAAGGAAAGTGACTGTTAAACATGTGGAGGACAGTTTTGTGTTTCCTTTATGACAAAATATAATCTGGAAAATTGTAGCGTTTCCACATGCAGTAGAAGAAGAAACAACCACAGTAAACACAAACGGGAACAACATCATGACATGGTTCAAAGCACACAAAAAAAAGTCAATTTGTCTCAACTGCAACGTTTTGCGCTATCTCAATTGATACTACCAATAGCGCCTGCTTAATTTTAGTCTGAGATAAGATTGCATTTAGTGATTGCGCTGATAAATAACCAATAAACATCATACCGAAGCATAACACATTGTCTGAATTTTAAGTATTCTGAAAAGAATCAGTTCTCGATAAGCCGGTTACCTCAGCATGCATCGCGAACACAGCCCTCCAATATCAATATGGCAGCGTCCACATTCGATCCATGAGCTCCGGGTCCTCACAGAAACAGTGTACAGTCCTACTAAGTCAGGGGGAGGGAGCCTTTCATGACTGCAGGGACAAGCTTGTCACTCCCAAAGCCACACAGCCAAAAGCGGTGTGCGCCTGCAATGGGACCGGGGAAGAGGGAGGGACCACGCAGGACGGAAGACCAAAGGAAAGTCCATCGGGGTGTTGGGAGTCTTTATCAGTCTGACAAAGTTCACAGATAGAGGGGCTGAATTGGAGGCGAGACGCTGCAGTCAAGTCACGGGTCACAGACAAGACGCCGGGGGGGAAGTGGGAGGGACCTCAAAATCTGATCACCGTCTTGAATATTTTACTCATCGCGGTGCCTTTCATAAACTTTAAAGCGCAAAATCAAACGAACTGGAATTTCTATGAGCTAGATTTACACATTTACTTTCTATTTTCAAACTTCAAGGCAATGCAATGCAAACGATAAACAAAATCGCACTGTTTTTTCATAATGCTGCAATCCCTGATGACAAGACTTCCATTGATTGTGTCCTTGGACGAGAAACTTCGTCCAAACTTCGCGCTCCTCGACAAACAGCAAAGTTCGTGGAAAAATACTCCTGTAAAGAAGCGAAGGCAGCAATCGGAAACGACAGTATGGCGGGGGGGGAGTCACGCGATAATGGCATGAGGGGATCGCTGCGCCAAGCCACAGTGATTGCCATCCCCGCGATCGACCTGACCAAATTGCACATTCCCTCTCAGGACCTCCACTAAGTCCGCTTCATTTGGCCAAAGCCGGAGCTCCTTATTCCCCTCAATTATAAAGCTATTGACTAATTCGACATATGTTAGCGTGTCTTCCAGCCCTTGCGCCTTTGACTCATTACCTTTGACAAATTGTGACAGACTTTCTTTTTTTTTTATTCCTATCGCCACCCAATCACGAGAAACAAGAATGAGGACTTAATGAGCGGCGACCCACCCACACACACACGCAACTTTTTTGTACATTCCTACGAACACGCCGCTCCTTCATATTTATAATTTTACCACATCCTAACAATAACAGCGCAAAACACACGGTCTAATGAATCTCATGCCTCCACCGCGTTGAAATGGCCCATAAGTATTTCCAGCTGCGACACTTTTTTTCCCTCTGCTTTCCCTTTGGCTGTGGCATTGGACAGAGTGGAAGAAGGAGGGGGGGGGGGCGTACAGTGGTAGCATTGGCCCATCCAGACATGTGCAGCTGGGCCCGGAGAGGAAGAAGAGGAGGCGGAGTTGGTGTTGGTGGTAGATAGACCGCAAGTGTCTGTGTGTTCCCAGCTGCGTTTCTCAGGGGCTCAGTTTTCTCCCACTCTCTCTCTCTCTTTCTCTCTGTTTTTTTTTTTTTCACAAGGCCCTCCTGGTCCCAGCTTACTTGAAAAATCACAAACACACGCTGGCGATTGGGGCGCGCGCATTATGGGTATACGCGCTCGCACACACCGACGCGCTGATCCACCTCCCCTCTCCTTCCATTCCCTCGAGTTTGAACGTTTTTTTTTTGTTTGGACAGGGCTCAGGAGTTCCAGAAAAGCTCTCTCAGATGTGCTGAAGTAAGGGAAAAACAAAACAAACTGGCCCTCACGAAACACTCACTCGGATTGTGCGTACGGTCACCGACAAGTACTTTGCGCTGGCTCGTAATACCGAGCAGTCCAGCCGAGACGCGATAATTCGGTCCCCTATCGCCCCAGAGTCAAGTCTGCTGCGCGAAATTACCCCCGGAAGATACTTCAACTGTTAATGCTTTCTTCGTTTTAGTATTTAAGAATCTCGGCACAACTTTTCAAATGGTCTCGAAGGCACTACACTTGTATTGTCTCCAACTCAAGTCAGTGAGAGTGTATTCAGTGCAATTCATGTTTTACTTTTATGCCCTTGGAAAACTGTGATATTGCTATAGTCCTCACAATATTTCATTAGGAGGCTTTGAGATAGATAAAATAACACAGTAACGACGTCTAATGCTTTACATAAACTTCTACAAGTATTCAGAGAAGCAAAAGAAGAACTTGTTTCGTTTTCCTCTGTTGTGCCACCGCGGACATGCATTCTTTTACACTGTGCGTCTGTGTGTGTCCCAATGCAGGCCTCAAGCATACCTCGACATATGTTACCTCTTTGTAATATTGACTTTGTTATAGCTAGACGAGTGGGAGAGTCAAGCCAAGAGCCCGGCCTTAGCAGTAGTGGGGCCCCGGGAGTTCGCTTGAAAACAAATACACGAGCAGAGCCGAGCCGATACAACACCCGGCCATCTGTAAGTATGCCCTGTATTAAATGTCTGTCGCCCCTCGCCTTTGCCCTTTCACCTTTTGAATTGTAAGAACTAAGAACGCTATCCATTTTTGTGCGATGTGATGCTTACAAAGCCGTGGGATTTGGCAGCACGGTGATTCTTGGCCCGGCTTTCTGTCGGAGCATGTGTACCGGACTAACTGTAAAAGTCGAAAATCCACTTTGTCTAAGTCCTCGGCTTACTGCGTAATTTCAATCGAATGCCAGACCAAATCTAGACTGCATCTTTTGTCTTCAGCCGAAAAGGGTTCAACAACCTTCGAATGCTGCTGGACTTCCCCCTGCTTTACACAGAAGCAGGGTTGGGGCGACGATTTGAATTTTCTGTTTCACGAAGGCATGAAAGCTGATACGTTTGCCTCAAGTCAGCTGGTGGTTCGGACCAATCGCAGGGCGGCATTGCCTTGAGTAGGCGGGTTTACATATGAAAACAACTTTTATTGGCTATGTCGAGGCGCTGTCCATCTGGTCAGCTGCAAATATCCTGCTAAAAGTCTGTCCTTATATCAACGGGAGTCACTCCAGATTCAGATCTTTTCAGCGCTCAGTTCGCCTCCACTACAACCAACTGCTTATTACCCCCGCTTTAAAATGACCTTTTTCTATAATCACACACTGAACACACACAAAAACATGTCTCCAAGCATACATAAAAGCCACAATAAAAGCACATGGAACCTTTAATAATTGATTGCGACTGGATCAATCCAATACACAATAGAGGTTATGTACAATCAAAGGGCGCCTTAATCAATTTCAAATGAAAAGCAACGCACATGTTTATGTGATTGCTTTGCAGAAATAAAAGATTGATTATGATTTCGCCCGCTGCTACCAGTTGTGCGATTCCCGTCTTGTCTCTTTCCCCCAGTGATGACTTTGCTTATACATTTGAATAATGAAGGCGAGTCATTTAAATATTCCCTCTGTATTAAAAAAAAAAAATGTTTTCACACGATGCAGCAATATTAGCCATGTTAATTGGGCTCTTTGGACTTTCCCCAATAGAAAGGCTAAATTAATTACTTATGTCGACAAAATGTCAGGCGCGCCGATCCGGGAGCTACGACTGTTTGCGGCGCTCTTGTTGTTGCGCGCCTGTGTGTGTGCGTGTGTGTGTGTGTGTGTGTGTGTGCGTGTGTGTGTGTGTGCGGATCAAAAACACACACACAAACGTCCACTCGATCTAATGAATGAAATAGCAACAAAACGCTTTGACAACCTCTTCATGTTCCAAGGGTGGCTCTCGAGGGCGCTTCTCCGATATTCATCCCCTCTTCTTCATACTAATCAGCCACTGCGGTATTGACTGTTTGTGCGCGTTTGCGGAGAGCGACCGGTGTTCGCACGTACGGCAAACACGTCTCGCACTTTTAAAACGCGGGCGCGAGTTGTCAGGCCTTACGAGAGCGCGCGCCGGGGCTTCGCAATTAAACTGGTAAAGATGACGCGGAGTGTTATTGGCAGGGTGGGGGTGGGGGGGTGCGCTCCCTCATGTGTGTTGATTACCGAGGAGCCATCACCACTGGGGCCTTTGAAGTTCCACGTTTGTGTAGCTTGTGGCTGTTTTTTGTGTTGAAGGGGGGGGGAATAAAATCCGTATCAGCGCATTTTTGTTCGGGGTAAACATTAGACTTGGGGAGTATATGTGAGAGTGTAGAGGACCGAGCGCGCGTGATGGGGCCTGCTGATGCCCATGTTTCAGGCGACCCCTTGATGTGGAAATGAGCTTCCTCCTGTCTCCGAACTCGTCCGTTCTCACCCAGTCAGCAAACCCGCACCCATCCATGTAGGAAGAAGTGCGCCGACCCACCGCCCCCCTCCACCTCCACCCAGCGCCGAGCCCAGCCCCTGTGGTCAGCGTGCACGATGAAGAAGACGCCCTGAAGTTCAGCCTTGGGTGAAACGCGATAGCGACGTCCAACGCTGGAGCCGACTGGACTGAAAAGACCAGAATTTTTCAAAGCCACAACACATCTGAATCTGTATGTATTATGATGTGTCCCAACGCTGATGTCTCTATTAGTGTTTTCTAGAAGAACGTTTACATCCCTGGTTTATTAGTAATAGTTTCATGAACACTTTTGACTTGTGTGATGTTGAGGGAACAGGACATTCCAGTTACCAGAAGACTCCCATTGAACACCTTCATCTCAACTCTTTGTAAATGGCGGATAAATCACCGCGGCAGATTTTTCGTGATGTCTATATATTAAAGCGTGATATTTCTCATATCTGGTGTCTGGTGGTAGCGAGCGGCAGGATGAACCTCTGCGAGCACCTGAGGGTCTGGGTCCGTCCTGTGAGCAGAGCGACAGCTGTACGCGGCTGCTCCAGCGATAGGCATCATCGGCTTGCTACACACTAATTGGTCCACAGTGCTCCACCGAGTGGCCTCGCTAATTAATTAGAAAGGCAGTGGAGCTGAAATTTTTAATCAGGACACCAGGCTCTCCAGCAAGCAAGGGGGGGGAAAAAAAGACACATCACCGCATCATCTCATGTAATCCACCTGACGCCGAGCTCCCCTGTCCTCGCCCAAACTGTTGTGTGCATGTGTGTGTGTGTAGGTATTCATTTGATCCGCCTCGGGAACGGGAAACACGTTTATTACAGGCTTGTTAAATCATTTTTAATTCAGGGAATTTCTCACATTTGTGTCCTAATACAGTATGCATGACTTACATTTGCTTTAGACCCTGGAGGTGCATGCTCAGGTTCTCTCATCATCTGTCCACATGAGCATATGCACAATGTAACAGCATTATGGTTTTGGGTTCGGTACAAGTGGTGACAAAATAATAATAGTCAAGCAGAGAAGTGTGGTTATTTTATGCATTTTCTTTACTTTTTGAATAGTGCTTTTTGTCTCTATTGACAGCTTTACTGAAGGTAAAAAACATTACGTTAAAAAGTGACTAGTGTTAATTGTGTTTCTGGTGCAATATTACTTTCTTATGTTTAAAAATGTGGAAAATTCCTTTTATTTCAATGTGATTTTAAAGTAGCATTATTCTTACTTGCATACATGTTTCCCCCCAAGTTTATTGACATACGACATCTCAAGATCCTTCACACTTTTCCTTTCCAAAATCTAATATTCCCTTTGCGTAGTGAAAATAAAAATATTATTCCCCCTCTTCTCCCTATCTTGACTTAACTAATTAAAAGCAGTCAGTCCCACTAATCCTTTCCACAAGTAGCGGCAAAAATCGAGCTTGTTTAAAAAAAAAAAAAAAAAAGAGTGCCCTCGGTTTAACATTTCTTCAGCAAATGGGAAAAGCTGCCCTCACTACTTAAGGGGCACGACGCCGCGCACACGCGCCGCAATGATTTTGCGGTGAAGTCTGGTAGGAACCAAACCGAAGCGCAGAAAACGAGAAGCATGCTAAAGTGAGAGTAGCGCCGGTCAGCCACTTCACACACGGTACAAGGGAAACAACATGTGTTTATCATTGCTCCGGCCCGATGACAAACTGCAAGCAAGCGCTCCCTGGAATTACTGAGGGGAAAATCACAGCGTGCGGACATGTGGACGGAAATTCTCATCCGTATAACACACACACATGACAAGCCTCCCCGTCACTGGCTCTCGAGACTTGGGAGCAGACATGTCACTGGATTGTCATTGCTTGGTCATTTACTGGCAGACGCCTTTTACTTGTGCTGGAGTTACACTATCTTAAAGTAGTGGTCCACTGACTTGAGTACATTTTAAGATACTCTACTGACCTCTCAAAGCTTGCACGGGCAGACCTTTAGCTCATGTGGTGACATTGGCTCTGGAAATCTCTATGACCGTCTCTGCGCTAATCAGCCCGCCGCTCTTATCTCGCCTGTTGCTTCGGCCAAAATAAACACGCGCCGCCTTTTTATTGCTTTGTTTTCACAGGTCATTAGGGGAAGAGGAGAAGAAGCATTGATTAGTTTTCCAGACCACTGGATTATTGTTGTGTTATGACTATCATCATTAAGTTTCATTAAGGCTGTGGTTGTTCTGTGTTTTCAGAAAATGAAGACAGTGCGGGGGGATAGAAATGTCCACTGCAGTGGAGAAGAAATGCAAGGGATTGTATAGGGTAAGGCTCGTCAAACTTATCAGTAATCTCTTTGATTACGCAAGATTTGCAAAATTAGCTTTCTTGGTGCAAACTTTCCTCTCTTTTTTCTTTACAATAAGATTTAAGATGTTAAGAATGCATCAGGAATATGTTCGAATCACTTCTTTTTTTATTACAAGAATTAAATTAGGTACTGGGTCTTTAAATTTAATGCAAAACGAATCTCTCTCTTTCATCTGTACAGGTTTCTCAGCTTTGCCCTACATTCTACATTTAGGTCCAAATTGGCCTAATGAATCTGTTCCTGAGCTTGTCCTCCCGGCCCACTTCCCGTGCGCTCCCCGAACAGGCTGAGGTGGCTCTGTCGCAGGGCTAATTAGCATGTGTTCGCTAGTTAGCGCGAGGGCTGGCCTGTGTGATGTGTAAGTGAAGTAAAGCGCCGGGGCACGGACTCTACTAATGGCCCACTTCCTCCCCACGGACAGCCTCCTGCACTGCCACACGCGCTGGCATCAGGGCGGCCACGGGGCACCCACTGGGCCAGCACAATGACAGGACTGGCGCCACTGGTCAGTCGTGTTGAGAGAAGGCTTGGTCCTCTCTTGTACAATTTGCTCTGTCCTTAATTACGAGATACCATTGGTGTTTTGGCTTTGTCGCCCTGTTTTCTCCTTTAAAGGATTGTCGTCAGTGGAAGTTGCACAATCGGGGGCTCGTCCGGGAAATTACCACGTAACACGCTGTGACACAGACACTTGTAAACCGTAGAGGGGGAAAAAAGGCACAGTGTAAGCGGCGTGGCGGTTAACAGACTCATCAGCCCGTGAAGTGGTGGCGACAGCTGGGGTCACGGCACCAGCTCGCAGCCTGGCACAGCTAGTGCATTATTTACGGTGGGGCCGGGGCATTAGCGCGCTCTTTGGCACTTGGTTAGCAGGCGTCGTAGGTGGCGAATAAGCAACAGCAAGCCCAGTGTATCTCTGTCAGTGTGAGTAAACAAACAGAGGGGGACATGATGTGACAGAGCAAACGGAGCGCCCCCACACACACACTCACACACACACACAGACACAGACACATGCAAACTCATCGGGGAGAGCCGAGGGAGACGGGAAGCGAAGAGGAGGGAGGGATGGCATCCATATTTATAGGGCCTTTCTAGCATTTGTCCCCAGGCCAAATGCTGTGACTACACTCTGCTAATGTCAGAACAGCACTTAGGCAGGCATTTCCAGTATGGCACTGCCAACTGGGAATACAAGGACTGATACTGCTGCTAAGACAGTAGGAGAGTTATGACGAGAGCTGCACTTTTAGCAGGAGTAAGGCTTCAAACAACTTTATTTTAGACTCATATTTCTTACTTTTCTTTCAACAATATGTCCATTATTCTCATTTGATCAAGATATACTCGCTTTTATCTTGGTGATGTCTGGAATCCTCTAGACGGCTGCTTCTTCCAGTCACCTGTCCCCGTGTTTGCCCAAAGACAGACACAGCACTCCACTGGGGTTTCCATCCCACCTCAGTAACTAACGCTGTGATACCCCCAAAGAGAGTTGTCTGAGTGGGCTACGTAGCTTCTTTTAGCGCAATCTGTCATGATCTCAAGTGGCACATGTTTGTTTTGTACAGCGAGAGCCATTACGTGCCCGCTGAGAGCGCTGGCTAATTGTCGGGGCTTTATTCATTTGTTTGCTCGCTTGGTCCTGCTGTATTTTTGGAGGGGCGCAGTAAATGTTGTGTTTTTAAACAGGCAAAGTGCGGGTCGTAATTGGCTTGCGGGGAGCATTTCTTCAAGAGCCAGAATGTGCTCGTAGAAAGATATTTGTAAGGAAGGTCGAGGGGGTGGATTATCGAACAAAGACAGATGAAAGAGATTCAATTTTGTGTATATGAAACTGATCACATGCTTGTTTTTTCTCCAAAAGCTAATGCGGTTTAATTCCAAGATTCAGGGTGGTGTTTTAAATCAAACCAGTCTTAAAGTGATAGTCTGTAAGTTTAAGTATTTCACAAATTTAATAGATTGTGTATAATTGACCATCTGGGTCTGAAGTTTAAGGTAACGCAAGTATTATTAAATAAAAATATCTAAATATTTGCTGATTCCAACAACTAATCAGAATCCGCGGGATACCACTTTGACCAATGAGACGAGCTTTTCCTGTGAACCAGCCTGTCAGGTCCAATCAGGAGAGAAGGGGGAGGAGCTTTATTGTTTACTTTTGAAAATTCTGTTCCTGCTCTACTCTTTTTGCAAACGAGGAAGGCCTTTACTTTCAAATTTCAATCTATCTTTCCTTACTTTGCAAACTTCCAGACTATCACTTAAAAGACATATATTTAAGTAATAAAGGGGGGTTGAAATAAGTAGGATATCGCTTATACGCTTGTTTTTGCACACGTCGGCATTCTGGGCACTGGATCAAAAAGACCTTCCAGAAGGCCGGGAGATTGTGCCTTATGTTAACACTTTCTTCTGCATTTTTGTTGTCTATCCTTAAAGGACCTTGATATGTTTCCTCCAATGAAATGCAGGTCCTGTGATACAAACAATTTAAACTCTACTTCTCCTCTCCCCACAGAAAACTTACATATCCACCAGGACGTCCCCGTGACTTTGTTTCCCATGGTTTCTGCAGTTAGAGGTGAGCGCGCCACTTAAGCCCCCCGCATTATTAGCATGACCATATCTGGGCCTAACTGCAGCTAAGGGGAATAAAGTGTGTCAGGAGAGTGTAAAATTAGAACCAAAAAAAACCCCAACGCCGCTCCTTTAAGTCCCCGACTTCCTTTAAGCTTACAATGTCGAGCGCTAATAAGCTGGCTAATTCAATTACAGCTACACTTCTGTCAAATCGAAGGGGAGGAATAAAAGGGGAGCGACTCACTTCGGATTCCCTCACAACTGCGAAACTCTTCATGATGAAAAAAAAAGAAAGAAAAAAAAAGAAATGTGGCGTACGAGAGCGCTTTCTGCTGAGCTTGTTAGCAAAATACCCTGATCTGAGGGAAGAAGTGGAGATGCCGCGCCTAAAGAGGGTCTCTAAAGTGTCTGTCACCCTGATCTGGAGCTCTTTGTATCCGGTGCGCGCTCTGTCTGGGCCGTGTCTGTTCCCCTGCAGTGACTGGGGATGTGCGCTGGCATGTAGCTGCAGGTGACAAGGAGTCTCTTTTTTGTTGTCAAATCCTGATGGAGCCTCCGCGAGGGAGAGAAGAAGAAAAAAAAAAAAAAAAAACGGCGAGCTGTGTTCCCTTCCTCTCTTCACATCTCAAAGGGTACAAACTTCGCCCGTGACACGAGAACACAAGAGGGGTCCTAGTATACTTCCTGCGCCGCTTTCTCTCTTCTTGCTGTAGGATTTACGACTCTATATTGGGAGTTTTAAAGAGCCAAACAAAAGACTAAACTCACTTGGGAATCAGAACTGAAAAGGAGGGACACCATTCATGTTTAAGAGGCCGTTCATTAGATCAGATTTGCTCGTGAGCGTTACATCACCGCTGCCCTCTCCCTCCGCTAACCCCGCCCCTCCCGCCCCTCTCTCCCAGCTTATAGATCTTGAGTCGAGTCTCGAGAGGCAAATACAAGTCAAGCCATTGTCATTTCAAACAGCGTGATAACCAGACACTAGGCTGCCCACTGACAACTCAGGGGAACTGGCCCTGGCTTTGACTGTTAGCTCTCCTCTCAGTCCACTTCATTCCAGTTTTTTTTTTTTTTTTTTTTTTTGTGTGTGTCTTTTTGCACACCTCCTCTCTCTCTCTCTCTCTCTCTCTCTCTTGTTTGTGTCTCGCATCCGCCTCTCTCCTCTCCGTGCCGTGGGGGGCCGGGGGGAATAGTTGTCTTGGCGTGTGTACCAAGGTCAGTGCTCTCCGCATGACAGTTCTCTGCCTCTCGACAAGGCGGGAAATCAATACTTTCGGACTTGTGGCGCTGCCCTCAGTGTAACAACAGCGCTGGTGTCGAGGCGCAGACACCTGACACATCCCCAGCCGCTCCACACATCCCGCCCCCCCCCGGGCCCCCGCCAGGGAGCCCCCACCACCACCACCACCAGCAGCTCCGACCCTGCATATTTCCTCAAGGCCCCCGCTTCACTTTAATACACCTTTCCTCTCCATACGTCGTGTCTTGAGGGCCAGCAGCTCAGTAGATATTATTTCAGCGCCGCCTTTAATATTATGCGTGTTTCTTTTTCGTGTCTCCCAGGCTCGGTTCTGTACAGACTTGGCATTAGTGTCTGTGCTTTTTTGAGTTTGATCGCGAGCTCCTACCACAGGTGTGAATACTCTCTCAAGACATGCGAGCGATTTGCCCGGCACAAGTGCGATACGCAACATACAGCATTGTAACAATTTTATTTAGCATTTAAAGCTGCCGCGGGAGAACAGAAGGAAATGTGGAAAGTTGGCAGACAAAGCTTTGTAAAACTTGGTCGCGGCAAAACACCTTGCACCGGCTCGGAGAATACAGACTTTGCATCCTAGAAGAGCGAAACGTCTTGTTTGTTTTAGGGACTCGAAATACAATGTTTGTACACATACAAGTGCGGATGTAATATGAAAGTCTTGTTTTGTGCCTCATATCTTAGGTTTACTGATAACTATTGTCATGTTTTTCCACGATTCACAGTTTGAATAAAACCTTTGACACAATGCAAGGAAGAATGAGCACCACTCTTTTGGTTCCTGTGGCTATGGCTAGGCCTGTCATGATAGCAACATCTAAAGTTCAATATATTGGGGCAGGAAACTAGGAGGACCTCATAATGCAACAGAAACAAACTCTAAAGCAGGAATATGAAATACAATGAAACACAACTTACCTAGCTAAACCTAAAGACTCTCTATAAGTGCACCCTTACTGTAAAGAACACTTGAGCTTAGCCTCGTAATAACACAAACAGAATGCAACAATGTAAAATTTGTCCTACCTATTGGTGTTATTATTCAAATCAAGCGTGAATAAAACACACAGACACAAAGCGGCTTTAATGCAGATTGTTCCTGTTTCAACCGCTAAGCACACACTTTCACACTGCCTTAATCGTGATCGCTCATGGTCACTGCGGCCCGTGTCGGTGCCAGCTGTGAGCCAGCGCTCCGAGCAGACATCGTCTCTGCCACGACATGCGGAGATCAGAAAAAGCCGATCAGAGCCAATAAATGAAAGACATGCTAATTACAGAGCATCTGAGGAGAGCCACGGGCCACGTTTTTAATACAGCGCCGCGGCCCGGCATGCTCCTTATGCTTCTCAAGCGCCAGATAAACTCATACCAGGAGACAAGTCTCGCTCTAATGGTTAAGCGTTGTCTGCAATGACAACTGTGGGGAAGAATGTGCACAAGATCTGGCTATTGTGTTTGTTGTATTGTCATAATGATTGTGAAATCTGCGTTGCTACAATCGGAATAAATCACTTTTTGCTCCTCCTTCTGACAGGGACAAAAGCCTTTAATTATCAGTATACATTCTCACAGCGGACAGTGTTACAGCCAGTATTTCAAAAGTCAAGTTCAGACTTGGATTAGATTTAATTTAGTAAAAGTTTAGGGCTCTTTGTTTGGACTGGATTAGTTGTAGTTTTAGCCTGCATATTAGTTTCTATCCACATGATAAAAACGTGGGTTATAAGGGCATAAGAGCATACTTATTCAACACATCACTTTTTTTTTGTCTGTGCGAGGGACAGCACAGCGTCAGCACCGCGGCACTACCCAACCGTCCATCAACACTGGGCTTCAGCCGGAGTCAGGAAAATGCATCAAATAAAACAGCCACTTTAATGAATTAGATATTGAGCCGTTCATTAAAAGAAAAAATCAAATTCTCTCAAGTCAGCAGGGGATCCACATAAGAAGTGTAACCTGGGGAGGGACACCACTTGTTTAGGGAGGAGGGGCCCATAAAACACTGCCATTTTGATGACGGCACTGAACGCCAGCCAGAAGTGGTGGGGGCGACTACCTGCAAATATATACTTTATATGAAAGAATGTGTGACTGGTATTCCTGTACTGAGTCTAAGTCAAGTTGTCTGTTTTGAAGGGTTTCAATGTGAACCATTTTTTTTACTTGACTGTCCCCCTTTAGTTTCCCACCCCTCCAAACGCTCCTATAACACTTAGTGGTTGTTACAAAAGCAAGACAATTTATTGTGTAAACATTCAAGTACATCTGTGAATTCAATCAGACCAAAAACAAAGGAGTGACTTCTCAGCTTCATGTGAGAAGACTAAAGGGAAAAAAAAAAAATCCCCCTCGGCATGAAATGCCTCCATGTGTGCGCGCGCTGATACCTGTTTTTATTGGCTGAGAGTCCAGGTAGTACTTTAAAACCTCTCCTAACACAAGCACTGCTGCCTGCCGGAGTTTCAACATGGATTTAAAGACAAGAAACATGCTACCCCTGCTCCGCTAAGGCCAAACCATGAGAACTCGCAAACACAGATTACACATTCCCCCGAATGTACAAAAATATTTACAGCAAAATTATGCACCGTATACATGTGTGACAAACACCAATCAGGACCCTCTGTGTGTCTTGGATTGGGTCTTGTTGCAGCACGGACGGAGAAATGTCTGGATATTTATTTTGACTTACATGATTCAAGAATTAGTGTGTTTTGTATGCATTTCCTGCGCGTGCCCAAACAGGCCCATTCTCTATGAACAATGTGAATTTGTTTGAAACCTGTTCCTTATATCCATGTTCATAAAACCTTTAGTCCTCGTGAATCATTTTATTCTAAACCACAATTCAACTAAAAAGTCTTCATAAATGCATGTTTTGTGAATCAATACTACGCACAGTAAATCCCTCATTTGATTTAGGTGACTGCCTCGTCCTTCGAAAAGCCCTTTTTGATAAAGAGTAATATCCCGCCGTCAGTCTATGAAGAGGCCATTTAACAAATGACTAAGCTGGAAACAAAGGCCCTGTATTTCTCTTTAGTGGTTGTCTCTTTGGCAGGCCACCGCGACCATGCCCCCGTTTGATGGAGAGATTTAAGGGAGCTGTCCGGGCCATCTCCTCCCTGGATGGATGCGATCTAAACAG
This sequence comes from Gobius niger, assembly GCF_951799975.1. Classification (NCBI taxonomy): domain Eukaryota; kingdom Metazoa; phylum Chordata; class Actinopteri; order Gobiiformes; family Gobiidae; genus Gobius; species Gobius niger. The sequence continues at coordinate 18,949,841 of NC_136854.1, read as the reverse complement.
CCACATCTCCATACTGCTTTTTCTCCTCGCGCGGTGACAGCCTTTCTCATGAATTAAAAGAGGAACCCATTGATTTTCCCATTGCTTAAATTTGCAACTTAATCCCCAAGATATGCCCAGAATGTACTGCTCTGTCGATAGATGGCACGATCGCTGATGGGGAGATGGCGGGAGAGACGCAGAAAAGGATGACAAGACAAAGGGGAAGGGGCCGGAGAAGAGCTTAGCGGTCAAATTCGGCTCTGGAAAATGTATGTGGGCGATTAACAGGGATGTAGACAAGCCACCGCAAACATAACACATCATCAGACTGTCCCGGAGAGGATAACGGCACGTATGGACAGACATGTAACATTTACTGTGTTTACGAATGGGAATTGATCAGCTTTTAAGTCTACTGAGGCAGTGGTGGGTCGATTCTCCAAGCACTTTACTCAAGTAAGGGTTACTTTCAAATAATGTCAGTATACGCCTCAGAAAACGTGTAACATTTTATAGTCTGAAGTTGGTGCAGTTATGAAAACAATCCAAATATCGAGGCCAACACAAAGTTTCTTGCCTGTTTACAAAGCATTTACCCAAATCACCCACTGTTTGACCATGCACTGCCTGCACTATCCGATGTCTTTCTGCAATGGAACACATTTTGAGAGAGAAAAAGTAGAACATTTGTGTCCCTTCTGAGTCATGGGGGTTTGAGGAAGTAACTGGATCCTGAGACCTCTCCCCAGGAGCAAACACAGCAGCGCGCCCGTGCCTTAATTCACCATAAGCACCGTAATGTTCTCGTCTGCGTCCTAATGTAGCCTATAAATCTCCAGGACTCTGCTCTACATCAGTGCAACGCTCGGTAATTACAACTAGAATTGCGCATGTATGTACCATATGGGCGAAGGTAAAACAAGTTATTACGAAGAAAAGTGTGAAAAGTGGAGTTCTATAGGGAGGCACAACCCTGGACACTATGGGGGAGTGATAATCCAAAGTAAAATAAAACGGTGGGCTCTCAATTTGGTTTCCTGTGACTGCAGTCCTATACTTGAACACAAAACGTCAACCAATCCCCACCCTCCTTCACTGGTCGGCCTCTATCTTAATCAAATTGAAGTGTTAGCTCTCAAAAGAAGCAGATAGGTACACATTTGTTAGTCTGCCGGACTGGATCTGGATCGCGCTAGCTGGGCGCAGTGACAGCCCTAGCCAAAAGGGGGCAGTATGTCGATGTTAGATAGAAACACAAAAGTGGACCCTACACTCGACTTAAGGTAGGCGCAGCGATATTGACAGATGGACGCCATTCCTTTCCCAACACCCTGTTAGATGCACTCATATATGTGTGTCGCGTTTTGTTTTAGTCATTATTAATGTTTACCTTTTATAGGCAATGAATCGTAACAACTGAAACTCAATAGATTCAACCCCCCCCGGATCATTAACCCCAAAACGGACACAATACATGCTCTAGTGACCGCTTCGGATCTATACTTTTAAACACTACCCCATGCTACACCTCCAGGGTGGTATGGGCCGCTTGCCAGTAGCCGTGCTGTTGTTGGCGATGGTTTTCCTCTGTGGCCTCGGTACGTGTGTAGGCCATAACATGATACGCGCACAAGGCCCAGGCGAACTCGCAAGCACGTTGTACAACTGGCACACACACACACACACACACACATGTAATTACACACACAATTCTCACCGCTGATCCGGGGAAGAGCGGAGGAAACAAAGGGGGAAAAATCACATTGTATCCTTGACGCGGCTTCATCTGGATCCATTTTGGTGCAGATGCTCAGGTTTTATTGCACTAGGCTAGTATTTCATGGCAGATTTAGCTAGTGGTTTTTGCCTTTCTCCCACTCGAACGATGGCACATGACTTGTAAACTGCGGCATACCAGTAACTACTTGACTTCGACCAACTTTTATCGCATAGACACGGGGTTTAGCCAGCGCCGCGGGTAGGCTGAGGGGGATGTGGTGTGAGGGAGTGCAGTGAGAGCATCGAGGTAATGTACAGGCGTAATTGACTTGTTTGTTGTTCCGTCTGCCGGGCCGGACTGAATGTATAAAAGAAACAATTAAGTGCAGCAATCATTAAGTGGTGAGTTTCCAGTGGCTTTTAGGCTGCGGGGTTATATGGTCGACGCAATAGGGCAACATTTAATTGGGTTAAATATGGCCGACCGAGTGCAAAAGATTGTCTGTGCTGAACTAGAGGCGCACATCTTAAACTGGGGATCATTTAGTTTGAGGAAAAACGCTTTAATTATCGAGAGCCACAAGTGACTTACAGCTTCCAATGGTGGAATACCACAAAAGAAAAAGAAAACTTTGCGTCTCGCATGTGTCCGTCTATTGTCTCGTCCCCGAAACGAGAGAAGTGTAATTTTACCCATCCTCGCGAACTTGCATCCCTAATGCACTTATAAACGTCTAAATTCATTGTAGGATTTCGCCGCCACACTCACTGCCTTGCTCTCATTTGTCTCGCGGTCCAAACTTCACCTCATAAAAGGCCCGGGATAACCACTCCGCTATTGAATCCAGTTGTGTTCAATATACACACAGCTGTTCTCAACGACACATAAGTATACATAGTTAATGCGCTTTCTACACACTGTCAGCTCGCAAGGCACGCATCCCATAAGCGCTTCCCCCGTTCCGACCAGACACTCGGGTGAATAGTGAGAGTCTCTTAACTGGCTCGTTTAGTGCTGATGGCTTAAATGATTTCATCACTATTAATGACAAGGACCGTGGCTCCCCTCGACGCGTTTGCCAGATGCTCGGGGACCGTGGCGCTTCTTCACGTATCCCTCCGCCTCCACTCCTGCCTCCTCCTGTGCACTCCTAATGATTGTCCTCTACATGCCCCCTACCATCATATTCAGAGGCTTTTTCTACCCGATCTGGGGTAAATAGTTGCTGATCCTTTTAGGTTGTGAAGGATTCAGTTTTCACAGTCCTATATTCTAAGCAAAAAAGTTTAAATTGAAAGGTGCGTCCCAACAATGCCCAGAGGAAACCCATAACGACCCAGTTGGATAATAACAAGCTGTAAACGCCGGCCTGTACAGTGCGGCCGCTTCTGAACTATCCGCACCACGCAAACCGAGACTTCGACAAATCACCCATCAGCCCGCTTCCTGAGAGCTACTGCGATGGTCAAAGGTCAGATAAAGAAGGTCAGCTCACAGCACACACCAGGCTGCCCCCAGCTCTTTCTTCTCTAACTGTATCAAAAGCCTTTCTTCACAGCCGCCTCGGCCCGTTTCATTAGCCAGGTTGTTTAATTGTCTGGCTAATTTTAAGACAGATGCCTTGTCCTGTGGCGCATTGACGTGATTTCCATTCATTTTGATAATGAAAGAATTAAGTCCCATTTTGCGCTAGCTTTTCATACTTCCTCTCTTCGTGTCGAGCGGCTTCATTCCGGCAAAGTAATGACATGTTAATTTGTACAGCGTGGGGGGAACCGTTTCTCCTTTTCTTTGCAGTTGTGCTTGATGTTGCCCAAAATGTGCTTCACGGGCTTTGAACCAGCCCTCGCGGTATGGTTTACATACGCATTAAAGGAAACGAATGAACTTGAAAAGCTTGAGCCAAAAAAAATGTATTTTTTTTTCTTTTTTTACTTGAGTATATTACAATAAAATTACAAGTCACTCTGTTAACATGTGTTTCCACTATGTTAACACAGGTATGGTTTCCTTCTTGTATCTGGCTCTTGGATTTTATGCAGTGACTGATTGCTACTTTTATGACCTGCCAAATGTCGTGCACTGCGGCTTGGTTTCAGCACTGAAATAGAGCTGTAGTTAAACTGAATGCTACCAATGCCTTTGGGCTGTGTTCACAAAATGTAGAATATGGCGTGATAGAATGGAGAGCATTGGACAATCTAACTGTTTAGGTGATTTAGGTGAATCCACAAATGTCGAACCATGTCATTGTTTAGCTGTTGTTAGGTTAACACATTCGTTTGAAGAAGAACAATAGTCTTTTAGTCTTTTTTGAGTCTTATATATTATCTTCTATATTATAATGATGTTTTCTCATCAAAAACAAACCCTCCACTACTACTGAAGCATTCTGATCTATATTTCCTGGACACTTAACAGCCCACCATGTTTTTGCAGCCCATAATCACCAAATCCATTGCTCTGAGGTGCGTTCATCACGGTGCAATCAGTTTGCCAGTACGCTGTTGGCTCAAAATGAAAGCTTGTATACACTGTTTTATTATGTGACATTCCCATTGAAAACCTGACCAGCCCAGTCTTTCAAATTTCAAAAGATCTATTTGTCTTGAAAGAGAAGATGTTAAACTTTGTGGATCGGATCAATTATCGCTGAGATATTTCCACAGTGAATTCTCCCACAGAATTCCTTGCCTGTCCCCGACTTCAGTATTAAACTATAGGCGTTTTACAATGTTATGATGCCACGTGAACACACCCTATTGGGGAATCGTAAAACCGCTCGTATACCAATACAAACCATGTCCTTTTCCCGTGCCTGTGCATGCGCACGCTGTTATAATTTCCCCAGGTCTAAGCCCCCATTGATCCTGATGCTCCTGTCTTCCCAAGAAACAGGGCGAGGATTATGCCTTTAAAACGAGCTTTCTCATTGCAGATATTAGGTCATTAATTTCACAGGCTTACATATGAAAATATTGACTCTTCCCAGACACCCTGCTATATCCCCTGCTCCAGCCACAGCCGTGCATAAATAAATCTCCCCAACCATGCATCATTGATTTATCCGTGTGAGGGGATTATAAATAAGCAAATGTATTCAATTAGAGTTTAATTACTAAAGTTGGTGATTGATTTACAATAGAAGCTAAGAATCTTACTGTACTTACAATATGAGCATCATTTTCACTATTTTTCTTTTTTGATTGAACATTTTTAACATTGTCAATCTTTTTATGACTTTCACTGCGAGGTAGAAGTAGCACTGGCTTTCCAGACTCTACATGAATTGTCTTGAATAGAAGACATTAACAATAACCAAAAGGGGAACCCCGAGAAGCTCCTGTCCCTCTACATGTGTCAGGAGTAGGTGCAGCCCAGTGGGGGGGTCCGCCCCCTTCACTCTGAAATGAGTACGTGCTAGTGGCAGGCCGTGATATTGCAGCCAGCAGCCCAAAAAGCCCTTTTTGTCATAGACACTAATGTAAAAGGAGCAGCCTGTAAAATGGTCCACAGGGCATCTGGAGTTTCAGACTGAGGCAAATATATTTCTTTAAAATTACTATTTTTAGGACATGGACTTTTTTTCTTCGTAAAAAAATTGTAAAGCATCAAAAATACATTTTTAAAAGTGTTCTAATGACGTGACGTCACCAGGGCCGTAGACGTGCGCGAGCGTGTGCGTGACGACTCATGAACGAGCAGATTCTCCCTCGTGTGATTTAGCGGCTGAAGTCTGAGCAAAACAAATGAACGGACTGGACTAAAAACAAGGATAAACGCGAAATAACGAACATCTCAAGTAAGTTTAGCCAAAAACTAAATACGAAATGTATGATGAATATAGCATGTGTTTATAGCATTGGATTATGGTTAATAAGAAACAACTAGTCTACATGTTATTAAACTCATTTCTGAAAATTAAATAATGGCACTAATAACCTGTAACTGTTTTATTAATTAAAAAAAATACTAGCAGCATTTAATGTACTTATGTACTTACACCATTATTTGTGTAAGTAGAATGAAACACAAAAAAATGCATGATTTCTGCATCTGTCCTGGATCCAGTACAGTACAGTACAGTACAGATAAATGCTATGTAAAAAACAATTTATCACATTTTACCAATGAAAATGTAATATAAAACACTTTTGCAGTGCTCATTCTTTGTATTTCAGCCAAACAATTCTTGTTGTGATGTTATACTAGCAAATACAGTGAAGTAACAACTCGATTTTTATCAATTCTATCACAATATCAAGACTTCCAGCACTTACGAAACTTCCCAGAAAAGTGACCGAGCGGAAGTTCATGAGCGCGGCTACGTACGTCCGAAGGTCCGCTAAGCGCCCGGTTGTTCAAAGAGCGGGCTAAACGAGCTTTTTAAGCCCCGCACTGACAAACTAACCCCCAAAGTCATCGTAGCATGGTAGCTTATTCGCCTGAAATGGCCTTAAAAAAAACATTTTGTGTTTAAAGAACGATGATATTAAGAGATTTGACTTTTTGCGTAATGGCGTCCGCTCCGCTCTGAAGCTTCGTCGGCAGCCGTGCGCGCTCACGCTGCTTTCACCCACTTGGGCCGTAGGGAGCATAGATACAGGTGACGCGTCATACGGGTACTTTGGGCCGCAATGGCGGACGAAACTGGTTTCATGCGCCACTGAGCACCTCTATGTAAAGAGATAGGAGCTGGGACAGCATGCCTTATCCAGTTTATAATAGATCCATGGTGCAGCCCTGTCACATATCGGGCCGGGGCGGGGCAGGCTTCAGGGACACGGCCGAGCGGGAGAGTGAGAGTGCAAAGGTTGTCACAGAGCAGTCACAGCACAGGGGCAGGGAGGATGAGCTGGAGGGGAGGGTCTTCCAGCCTACATCTGTTATTCGTTTGTCCTGAGCTGGGAACAAAATCGCAGGAAGCGTTGTGGTGGTGGCGGAAGATGAAAAGACAAGAAGATTGAATATAAAAACACATGTCGCACATGCACCGCGGCTGATTGGATGTGTCCCATGGATTATCCCCGGGAGGTGCTGCCAGCATCGGAAAACTTTGCATACACACATGCAGCTCATTCATACGCCGTCTTGGCGTCCACACCTTCCTGTGTAGAGTCAGATCTGTGCCTGTGGGGTCTCACTTTTGTATTGGCCCTCATTACACTTACAGCGGCGCGGCTCCGATTACACCTCCTACATGTCCTCACATCTGGCCCCTGTGCTCAAACATGCTTCTCTCCAAACACAAAGGCCCCCATCATTTCTCACACTAAGTGGCTTTTGTTTTGTTCATTACAGAAACCCCAGGTGTGTACAACAGACGCAGAAATAGAAACAGATGCAACAGTCACTGGGAGCACGACGTGACAGAGTCGAGTGGCGGCCATTAAAAGCTCGTCACCGGGCCACACGGTGGGACCTCCCACAGCTAACGAGCCAGTGTGGCGGGACACGGACAGGAAGGAGTGATGCAGAGCTCCAGCATGCTTATGTGTGCACATGTGCATGTGTTTGTGTGTGTGCATATGTGTGGTGCCACTCAGGGCACATCCCACAGCTCATTAACAGTAATAAGTGACTGCCGCCACTTCTTTTTGTCAGTGGGGATGCAGACCAATCAATAGGGTCATTTCACATCATAACGGCTTACCAGAGCACATTATGGCACTTGTTCATGGCTGGGAATGGCTGCCATTAGTGGCATAGCCAGATTAGATAAGGGCTGGGAGGATGAAGGGTCGGAGGGGAGGGGCAGATGGAGGGAATTAAAGAGAGAGGTGGATCAATATATGGATAGTTATGGAGATAAGATCACAATGGGGAGTCTGAGAAAGATAGCCGCTTACAGACTACAGACTGGTGCTTCCAAGTAACTTCAGTGTGTTTGCCCAGACCTCTGCGCGAGCACTTGTCTCTGAATGGGCCTATTGAGCCGGAGCATGTGCTGAGAGTGACTCTACTGTGTGACATCTGTGAAAGGTGTACTGCTGCTGTGTGTGATCCGCTTTAATTACAGATCAGTCCGGCACAGGCAAACAGAGCCGTGATTACTGGAGACACCTCCCTTAATATTTGATGGAAGTCACACATATTTACTCAGCCTAAAAGATATGACGATGGTTTGTTCTTTCCTCATCTCACACTTTCTTTCATCCTTCTTTGACTTCTCATTTCACATTTGTGTTTCCAAATGGCTCTGCTAAACGCCGCCTTTTTTCCCCACTTTTGAACTGTTAGCCTCTCAAATATTTATACATCCTTCTACATGGCTGAGAGACAGGGGCTGAAGAAAGAGGAGAGAGACTTGGACGTATCCATTAAAGATGAGCAACATCTCCGATGCATAAAGAGACCTGATGAACATGCAGAATCAGGGATGGTAAGGTGTTAGCTCGAGCTTACTGTCTAATGACAGCTTTACCTTTGATATACCCCACCACAGAGGTAAAGCGCGTCTTAAGGGAAGCATGTATTCACAGTCTCAGAGGATTCAGTGGAATAGCACAGTTCTGATATATTGAGTCGGCAGAATAACTTTTTATGTGGTGCACGCAGGTTAGGAGGTTAAAAAAGTTTACTCTTGAAAGAAGGACTTTTAGTGTAGTCGTGATAAGTGCTTGTTGGCTCAGTATGCTAGCTTGTGCACCACAACACTCCCCCAACAACTGATACCAACCCCTCCGACTTTCATAATCAGAGACCAATTTAAAATCATTGAATTAATTCCTGAGAACAATCAAGATGTTCGGAAGAGCCACATTTTAGACACATCCTTTTGTGCTGTGAAAACGGGTAGCCCAGCTTTAAATCATGTCCATTTTACTCTCACCGTTACTACAACAGATACACAGGTTTGCACTGAAATCACCTATTCAAATGTCAAAACAAAGCCGCCCCGCTAATTGAACACAGTCCTTATCAATTCAGTCTATTTACCGTATCCTTCATACATCACATTCTCCAGTTCTCCTCAGATGAAACAACCGCTGGAAGTATATGCATATCTGAACCACAAGAATCCCAAAGTCATGTCAGTGAGTGGCCGCTGGTTTATTTGCTTGTGTTGTATTTATTTGAGAGAGGGCCAGGCGGGGGCCAAGCTAAACACATGTTCTCTATTAGCCCGCAGTGACACAAATAACATCCACGCCATTATCTGCATTCAGACGCTTAAGCCCCTCCGCGCGTGCCCCCCAACAGCGCCTGACACGCTGGGGGCTCGCCAGATCCTCGCATGCTTTACTACTCTTTGATATGCAGCAGTCATTAAAAATAGATGGCGAGCAATCATTACAGGCATCGGAATTAATCTAATTAGCCGGCGCGCGCCAGGCCTCTCTGGTACGGGGGGCATTGAGCAAAGAGAGCGACGTCGGGGTACGGCAAAGAAGACAGTGTAAGCAGCGAGGGCCGCGGCAAAGAAGGCGAGGGGGGGGGGGGGGTAATCCGCCTTGACTTATTAATACTCGCAAACAAGATTTAGCTGCTCAAAGCAAACAAATGAAGCAAGTGCTAAAAGGGAAAAAGGGGGCATATGGGGGGGAGAGAGAGTGAGGCGAAAGAGGAGGAGATAAATAATTTAAGCGTGTAGTGGACTGGTTGGGGTGCTGCAGCTGATAGTGTTAAAAAAAAAAAAAAAAAAGGACTTGAGACAGAAGGAGATGTGTTGCATGTTTTGAAAGACTTCCTGTTTGGAAATGATTGGATCGTTTCTATTGACAAAAAAAGTGTCATCATTTTCTCAGATCATCGCTTTCTTATCGTACGCCACCTCTTTAGACGATATAGACATTATACATTCCACGTCGCTCTATCTGAATCGATGGCATCCAAATGTTAACACGAAATTTCCAGCGTGAGAAGACGGTGCGCTCGCTCTGTTCCTTTAAGAATAGCTCTGATCTCCGTGTGCCACTCCAGGACAAGCTTTAACACATCACAACACAGATGCCGATGTGCTGACAAAAAAAAACACACACACACACACACACGCACAGCCTCCTCACTTAAATAGATCACTGCGAGGGTCATTGTGGACAGACATGAGTCCTTTATTGACTCTCCAGTCGATGGAGAGCTTAGCCCGCAACCCTTCTTGACCCCTGTCACGGGTAATGACTGCTGCTGGGGGGTATATGGCTAAAATGCTGCACTTCCCACTCCTTTATGCGTTTAGGCTAATGGCAGCTCGAGCACAGCCAATATCAGTGGAGAAAACAACAGTGGAGGGTGACTGTTTAAAAGGGTTTAAAGCAGGAGTAGTGATTTTTCAGTTTTGATGGGAGGCTCAGTAGTTTGTATCTAATAAATACGCCGTTTGTCATGTGGCTGCTCTTTCTTTTCGAATGGTTTGACCCTTTTTTTATTTTTTTTTATTATGTTTTTTACTTGCACTACAGCCACAAGCCTTCAACCTTCGCTGTTGTCTGCATCGCGGCCATGTGACTGAATCGTGTCGCCCGTTTAATTCGGACTCCCCCGTCACTCACCCCTTCCATTGTCTTTATCTCGAACAGACAGCCTTCGCCTTATAAGTGGTCCCAGCTGCGCTCCTTCCATCCTTCCACCCACCTTCACTTGAACGAAAGCCCCTAAAGGACCGAGGTATAAGGCAGGGAAAGCACGACGAGAATAGATGGGGGAGAGCGCTAATACCAAATCTCAGATGAGCCGCCGCAAATGAAAGTCTATCAAAAGCTAGCTCAGCAAACACTAGCCCCATACTAATGAGAAGGGCTTAGGGAACATCACGAGGACAGGGCGCTTCGACGGCCTGTTGACTGTGTGTTTTTCGCCGGTTTTCAGAAAGTACTTGTACTGCGCAAGAAGTTTTAGTTTTGCAGATAAATGAGTGCAGATCTTGCAAGTGATACAGCCGGTAGTATATAAAGCAGGGCAAACAGTTGACGAGCAGTGGGAAACCACAGCAGCCCCTGTACATACTATGATAAAAATTTGGTTCAAGACAGTTGGGGGTGTGAGCCTATTTCACATGTTTTAGGTTGAAGGAGTGGACTGAGAAAAAACAACACCCAAACACTACATTCAGTCTCCTTGCAGAAAGGTCCAACACTGTCCATGAATCAAACCAGGGGTCTTCTTGCTTTAAGGCTAGTAACCAAGGGGTTGAGAAACGTCAGGCCCGGGGGCAAAATTTGGCCCTCTAGCATAGAATCTTTGACTCTCATGATGACTTGATAAATATTACTGCAGCAAACACCTAAAACTTCTGGAAATTGGTATTGAAAATTTCCTATAGGGGCGACCCCCGAGACCCCCCTATTAGGCCATATAAGATGTACAACACTAGGTGAGAGGTTTGGCCTTTGGTCTTTTGACGAGGAAGAAAATCGTCCCGCGACAGAACTAGCCTGCCTCTGCAATACGCAATACTAAACATACATATCTTTGACGTTTTTATTTTATTTTAAAAGTCACATGATCCTTCAGATATCCGTCAAAGCGGACTGAGGTCGGCTCAATGGGAACTCGGACAACTACCGCAATTATACGCAACACAATATTCATATAGCAAGAAGCCTACTTTGCACACAGCAGTCGATTGCTGTTTTGAAACATGTCACAACAGCACAATGGGAAACAAAACATTTGGCGGAAAGAAAAAAAAAAAACAATAATTCAGTGGCGGAGCGGAGAGACACGACCATTTGTTTATTGTGGAACGGGCCATTGCAGAGGGCACTCGAGTGTGGCGTATTTTTCAAAATGAAGCCTCTTTTTCGCTGCTGCCATTATTTACTGCGCGGCGGAATTAAGAGGTGAACTGTAACCGTCGGTGGCACAAGGCTGGGGGAAAAAGCCAGAGAGACAATTTCGCCTGCACACCTCTCTCTCTCTCTCTCTCTCTCGCTCTCACTCAGGACATAATAGCGCTGAAAGCCAAACGAGTGAATGAAACAGGAAAAAGTGTATTTCTTGGAATCCACTTACACTCAAATTACAGCGACATTCTTGGCAGCACTCGCGGTACGGTGGTAACACAATGTACTGTATCGGAAAAAGGGAACGCACAAGGGGCACTTATCGGGACGTCAAATGATTAGCAATGATTTAAAAAAAAGAAGAAAATAAAAAAACGACAGGAAGAAATCAAGTCGAACAAGGAATGAAACATTTTGGAGGAGGGGGGAAAAAAAAAAAGTGCGTGCAAGTTTGTTTTCCTGGCAGACTTTGAATCCAACTTGTCTTTTTTTTTTCAAAACCTCCCCTCCCGCGCTCCGTCACCAGGTTAAGTTACAGACATGAGGGAAAGGAATGAAGGGAGGCAGAGTGGTAACACACAGTACCAAGAGCAGAGAGACTCCGGACCTCCCCGACACGCTAGGCACCCAGCACACTCCCCACACACACACACACACACACACACTATACGCTATCAGTGTAAATGGCTAAATCCATATGATGCGATCCAGTTGCCTGTGTAATTTATGGTGCGCATATATGAATGTATATACAATAGCGTTTCAGAAACCACAAACGCTCCTCTGAGAAAGCTCAAAGTACGGGCTCTTTTTGTTGTTGTTGTTTTCGTTGTTGCAGGATCTGGCAACCGGTTCCGACGCAACCTTGTAAGCCACGTGTCCAAGGTTGGGATTAGCTCGGAGTCCAAATATGTGCATATGATTATTGTCATTTAGTTTGTTTGTTTACATCATGCGGAACTTGAAAGTGTAGTGCCAGTTTTATTTCCCCAAGACATTTTCATTCATGACTAGTAAAGGTTGTTTCGGGAGGAGATGCTCACTTAATGCTGAGATTATACTTTTTGGTGATCAATGTTTCACAGATTTTCCAGCTCGCGCTCATTAACATGGCTTTCTATGAATGCAGAAACGAAAAAAGTGTATAAATATGCTTTACATGATCTGCACTTCTGATATTATTTATGTTCAAAGAGCACCTAAAATTAACATGCGCTATAATAAACCGGTGGCCGTTATATAAATAGAATAAAACCCGTTACGAAAAGACATGTGTACAATGTGCTCAAACCTTTATTTGACATGAGCCGCCACTATCTCAAGCACTTCACCCATGTGTATTCACAGACACTACATACTGTATATATTTATGACTTGGACTCGCTCTGTCTGCACCGCCGCCACCATCCCTTATCTCCCTCCCAAGTGTACCCCCCCCCCCCACCCCTCCCTCTCCCTTCCCCAGTGTGGCTCACTCGGCATGTGCCCTGTCATATCTGCTTCCAGCCATAATTGTCCCAACTTATGGTGTTTCTTCCGGCACGCCACAGTTTAGGGGAAGTGAAATGCTTCTAAGTGACTGTCACAATGCATCAGCCTCAGGCCAAGGGGACGACGCGATAGTCCCCCCCCCCTCCCCCCTCCCTTCCTCTCTCCACCGCCACCACCACTCCACTGCCCCACCGCACTCCCCTCCCTCACTTAATGTTTTTCTTGCTCCATAGTGCCAGTCTTCGCCCCCCCCCCGACACATTGCCCTTTCGCGGTCCCTCCCTTTTCTCTTCCCTGCATTGAACGGGAGACATGTAGTCACAACCTCGCCATTAGGCCCTGACGGTGACCTGTTCTCCGCGCTGTCCTTGTTCCCCCGACTACTCTCTCTCTCCCCAATGAAGGAGTGGCTCTTCCTTCTTCCTGATTTTCTTGAATGGGATGTCATACAAACTTTGGGGCTGAGCAAATGAACTAAATCGGGGATGATCTTTGACCCTCCGGTTGGATGTTGGATGCAATCAACACCCGTTATAATAACAAAAGATACACAGTTATTCAACATGTGAAATCTCTCAATTAAATGTGGAAAAAGGGCTAGGCTTACTGTACAATTGGTAAAAGCATTACGCGATACCTATAGTGGTGGGAAATGCCTTGCAGCTTACAAAACACGGCCCACATAATTAATATTTAACCTATAACAGTAAACCCACACCACAAATGTAGCCACACTTTAGTTTTCAAAATGTTTCTTCATTTTGCATGAATGAGTGAGCTTTACCACCACAGTGTTGTCGGAACACAAACTCTCTCCTGTGGTGAGAGCTTTATGCCCCATTCACTATTTCAGTCATCCTTCTGCCCATAAAAAGGCTCGTACATTAGACCTGTCAGAACTGTTTGGACCGTTTTATATTTTGTGTTCATGTGTGGCGCGTGACCGCATGATCGCAGCCCTCGTTGTTGCGGATGTGTTGCGACAATAAGGATGGATTTACTTTCACATTTTGTTTTGTGTTAATTATATAGGAAGGAAAAAAAAGTTGGTCTCAGCTTGTGCATTTTCTACCGCCATTCAAAAGGATTTATGCTCAGTGTGCACAGACAGTGGAGGGCATGCCAGTTACACGCCTTGTCCAACGACACAACAACATTATGCCTTGTTGAAATCTGGGCTCGAACCACTGACCGTTGAGTCCATGAACAAACGCTATACCAACAGAGCTGATGCTAGAAAAGTTGAGCTTCATCCTCTAGCTTTGTTTAAAACATTATTGGCAAGAAAGCTCCTATTTCGCTCCTCATTAGCGCCTCGAAAGCCTGTTTGAAACCACAGCCGCGCATGTGTGTGTACATCCAAGTGTGCTACGTCTGTTTGGGTGCCTTTCCCTCCAAAGGTGTTTTTTCTACCAGGCCCCTTCAGGTCAAGGATCCCGACTTTATTGAGCGTTTTATTGGAGCTGTGGACGGATCAGGCAGCGATCAACCTTTCATCGACCAATGGTGTGCGGCCGGGGGTGGGACGTGGGAGGTCTGCCCGGAGAGATGGACACTGAGACTGCAGTGGTCAGCGGTCCCTTACTCATCACTCGGATACTCCAAGCCCAAGCTATGTTCACATGTCTCAAGAGACGGGTCAAGCTCTGGTCACCAGATGGTAAGTGTTTGGGCTGGAGGAGGAAGAGTAACAGAGCTGGGGACAACTTTCTGGCTGCTCGCTCCCTCTTTCTCTTCCTCTCTGCACAAACACACTGCGATGGTGATAATGGAGCAGACACTAACAACAGTCAACCTCTTGGCTGCGGGCCGTGGCTGCAGACAGTCTGTCCGAGTCGTAAGCCCAAGCACAACACGGGGCTACACGCTCGGCATACACGGGGACTCGGCGGACATTTGTTCTTGAAGGGGAGGCTCACACCAGTGGAATTCAGTGCGGTTAGACACAGGCCTGTAGCTGTGGAAGCCATTACACTTTTTTACACGTACTTTTCTCTGCGGGATGTTTCCTTCTTTTCACACTGGGTAGAAAACACCTTTCCAGACTAATCAGATGCAACGTTACTCATTTTAATGTAGATAGCAGACTAGATTAGCTTTTAGCAGCTACAGAGGGTATGCACTCATTTTGAATTCTCGACAGAACCCGCAAAGTTCTGGATGGATAGGTCAACACAAAGAAAAAAAAACAGTAGGAAGAAGCATTCACAAACAATAATAAGATAGTCTTAGAAGGTCTACGCTGAACAGTTTCTATTTTTTTTGGTCTTTGAGCGTCATTTTTAGCTACACGTTATGGCAAAATGTGTCTTACTTCTGACTGGCTGGAGCGGGCAGATTTTAAATACCGGCTCGCTGCCCGGGGCCTTGTCACTGTGTGTGGCCTTACAATGTGCAGGCTACCGCTACTCTGGATATTAGCTCTTGCGTGTACAGTATGTCTGCCTATTAAATACCAATCCCCAGCCACCGCGCACTGCTCACACACACACACATACACACTCACGGCACTTCCCTTACAGGCACAGACTCAGCGACATTACACTCTGGGCTGGCCAAAAGTCTGCGGGCCACGGTAAGGAGGAGAGAAAAACCAACTGTTCTTTTTAGGTGAGACCTTCCAGCTGGAGACGGACAAGTGGGGAAATATAATGAGGCGTTTGCCAGGGCGACCGTCGGGGAAAAGTACCTAAAGTAGCACTAGCGAAGAGAGGCAGACGAGGAAGCGGAGCTGAGCCGGACACTGTACAGAATAGAGTTGTGTGTTTTTATGGTTGTGTTCTGTGTGTTCAGTCATCCAGAGTGAGACGATGTTTTGCCTCTCATTCAAGAAGATTAACATTGTGGGCATGCAGCTGAGTGAACCCTTAAGATAGGGCAGTTGAGGCCAGTATCGCTACAGCAGTCGCCTCACGGGGCTTCGCTAAAACTGAATAGAGGGAGAGTTTTCTTGGGTGTAAGCACTTGCGTTGTTTTCACTCAAAACGGATCCCTCAGCAATCCATAGTGTCAAGACAGATGATAACAAATTCAAAGTTTACCCCGTCTGTTGCCATGCTGTGACACTCTGCAGACCCACTATACCAGTGTAGAACTGAGGCGGCTGCTTGGAATAGAGACAAAATGTCAATTCAAATGACTGCTCAAGTCAACTCAACCTTTGGGTATTTAAATGTTATAGTCATCATCTATGTGTAGGTTTTTAACTTCTTAAAGGGACTATACTCCCACTTTAACTGAGCCCATTTTCTTCTGTTCAGCATTACCCAAATCTAAAAGCTTTTTGACTGGAGAGCATACAGCCTATAGGCCAGTGTAAGGGCTCATTTGAAAGCTTTTTTTGTGGAATGTTTGATTCTTTTATTGTCGTGTTTTCTTCACTTTTTCATCATGTTATAGTTTTGCTTCTTTAAAAAAAAAAAAAAAGGGTGGATTTTTTTGACGATATTTTTTCCCCTTTTTGCTGTGTTTTTGCTTACAGCCCATAGGCCGGTGCAATGCCTCATTTGAAAGCTCAGACCTTGTAGTTTCTGAAAATAGGTGCAAGATCTGTGTGAGTAAAACACAACGTATAGATGGTGGATGGCAGGTAACTGGTTAAGAGGACATTTAAACAATAATGTCCTTTGTTAGGGGTACTATTTATGCCAGGTCCCAGCCTAGATAAATAAAACGTTTGCACCAGGAAGACCATATGGAACCTTACTGATCATTTGTTTGCGAAATAAAACAAGCTACAA